>NC_142933.1:96892546-96905046 GCF_046866305.1 Octopus bimaculoides
AAACTAAGATCATTATCAGAGTTCGAAATCACGTGATATGGATATATCTGTTTACTTCATTTTGTGAGTTTATCTCACCATAGAAAGGTGCTTTTGTTCGTTCCCTCGCTTTTCGTCAATCTCATGAGGTTAACACTTTGTGTGGCTATCGAATCGGTTTTGACTCTTATTTCTATCAATGCTGGTACTATTTTTGTACCCTTCTTTATTAATTTGCATTTAGGCTTTAATTGCAAACGGGCCACTTATATTATAATACATTATGTTATTTAATTTATACTATACACCTCGACCGTTTTGAATTAGCAGAACCTTTCAACGGTTTTCTTATGAGTTGCACGAGGCGGCTACCCTGGTAACCAGGGGAATCAATAAGATCCACTGATGGAAACTAAGATCATTATCAGAGTTCGAAATCACGTGATATGGATATATCTGCTTACTTCATTTTGTGAGTTTATCTCACCATAGAAAGGTGCATTTGTTAGCTCCCTCGCTTTTCGTCAACCCCATGACTATCGAGTCGATTTTGACTCTTATTTCTAGCAATGCTGGTACCATTTTTGTACCATTCTTTATTAATTTGTCTCTAGATTTTAATTGCTAACGGACCACCTATATTATAATATATTTAATATATTATATCATTTTATATGTGTGTGTGTTCGTGTTTGTATGTTATTTCTTTACTACTCACAAGGGGCTACACACAGAGGGGACAAACAAGGACAGACAAACGGATTAAGCCGATTATACCAACCCCAGTGCGTAACTGGTACTTATTTAATCGACCCCGAAAGGATGAAAGGCAGAGTCGACCTCGGCGGAATTTGAACTCAGAACGTAGCGGTAGACAAAATACCGCTAAGCATTTCGCCCGGCGTGCTAACGTTTCTGCCAGCTCGCCGCCTTAATGTGTGTGTGTGTGTGTGTGTGTGTGTGTGTGTGTGTGTGTGTGTGTGTGTGTGTGTGTGTGTGTGTGTGTGTGTGAGTGTTTATTTGTCTCCACCACTGCTTAACAACTGGTGTTGATTTGTTTACGTCTCCGTAACTTAGCAGTTGTAGAAAAGAAACCGGTAGAATAAATACCAGGCTTTTAGAAAAAAAAAGCTCCTAATGTCGATTTGTTGGACTAAACGCCTTATGGTGGTGCCCCAGTATGATGGCAGTCTAATGAATGGAAAAGATAAAAGATATGATTTTTCTTTTATTCTTTTACTTGATTCAGTCATTTGACTGCGGCCATACTGGAGCTCCGCTTTTAGTCGAGCAAATCTACCCCAAGACTTATTCCTTGTAGACCTATTGTCTTTGTTGTCGAACCGCTAGGTTACAGGGACGTAAACACACCAGCATCGGTTACCATGCAATGTTGGGGGGACAAACACAGACACACAGATACACATAAACACACACACACACACACACACACACACACACACACACACACATATATAATATATATATATATATATATATATATATATATATATATATATATGCGACGGGCTTCTTCCAGTTTCCATCGACCAAATCCACTCACAAGGTTTTGGTCGGCCTGAAGCTATAGTAGAAGACACTTGCCCAAGGTGTCATGTAGTGGGACTGAACCCGGGACCATGTGGATCGTAAGCAAGCTACTTACCTACGCCTATTATATTATATTATATTTACTCTTTTACTTGTTTCCGTCATTTGACTGTGGCCATGCTGGAGCACCGCCTTTTGTCGAGCAAATCGACCCCAGGTCACTTATTCTTTCTGAGCCTAGTACTTATTCTATTGGTCACTTTTGCCCAACCGCTAAGTTACGGGGACGTAAACACACCAGCATCGGTTGTCAAGCGATGTTGGAGGGGGGGGGGGAACAAACACAGACACACAAATATATACACACACACACATATGTATACATATATACGAGGGGCGAATATTTTAGCATCTCGGCGGCTACGTCCAAGGGACATAACTCTGGCGGCGCAAACACGTTAGCGCTGTATTTTAATTTTTCTTCAAATCTAAATTTTTCTGAAATGTTTGATAAGTTTAACATACTTGTCAGAACATCATGATGTTTGTTTTATACCTGCATCTCATTCCTAATACAACATGCCAAACTATAAAATGTGAAAACAGACACTTTTTTTATTGTTTTACGAAGACACGAAGAGTATTGCACCCTACCTAAATATTCATCGTAAATACGACGAGCCAATGAAAACGGATATTATGTGATCGATGTGCCCGTCAGAAGTAACTGCCAAATCTCCCTCAAGTTAAACCTACCGCCTTTAAAAAAAAGGTTTAATTCATTCGAGACACTTAGTTCTGAGTAACCCCCACCCAAAAAAGTGGGTTCGTCTCGGATGGAACGGCGTTGATAATAAGATTAGTTGGCATGGGGCTAGACAGCACCATAAATATTCTTTCTATCAGATGTGCAAGGATTGAAATTTGTGGGTCGGGGGACAGTCGAGTACACCCCAGTTCTTGATTGGTACTTTATTGACTCCGAAAGGGTTAAAGGTAAAGTCGACCTCGGGGGAATTTGAAATCAGAACTTAGAAACGGGCAAATCGTAAATTATATTTAGTCATCAGTTTCACACAAACACACACATACAAATATATATATATATATATATGAAATTAAATATTAAACACTTGTTTTCAAAATATTATCGTTCAAATAACACACACACACACACACACACACACACACATGCGCGCGCGCGCATGCACACACACACATGCACACACACACATATTATAGTGGAGTAGGCTGGTTTATGAGGTGACCCTGGGTTTCTCGTTCATAAGGGGTTAGCCCTGCGGCGTATCTAAAAATATCATATATTAAAGAGGCCTCAGGTCAGCAGTGTTTGGGGCCTGAAGATACGCCGTAGGGCTAAACCCCTTATGAACGAGAAACCCAGGGAAACCCCCATAAACCGGCCTACCCCACTATAATATTAACTGTTCTACATCTTAGCGTGTACTTCTCCTCCACAGTTACGTATTTCTACAACAGTCCTCTGTATGCGTGTGTGTGTGTGTGTGTGTGTGTGTGTGTGTGTGTGTGTGTGTGTGTGTACATATATATATATATATATATATATATATATATATATATATGCACACACATACACACATATATATGCATACACACACACACACACACACACACACACACACATATATATATATATATATATGTATATATGCATACATATATATTACTACTGAAGTACACGGGACCAGCAGGCAATGTACTTCCAGAGTTAGAGTCGGTGCGCGACCTGGGAATCCACATGAGCAACGACGCAAAATTCCATGTGCATATTGCTCAGATAGCAACACTATGCAGGCGGGTGGCAGGTTGGATCCTTAGATCCTTCAGGACCAGGGACAGAGACACAATGCTTCTGCTTTGGAGAACCTTTGTCCTCAGTCGTCTGAACTACTGCTCCCAATTGTGGACCCCACAGAGTGTAAAACTAATTGCGGGACTAGAGGCGATCCAACGCCAGTAACACATAAGAAGATAGACTCAATGGAACACCTGGGCTACTGGGAGGAGTTGAAGGAACTGGGACTGGATCTAGTTAAATTGATTCACAAAATCAAACACCTTTGATTTTGCTCAGATTGCTTTCAATTTTTGTGTAACCATGCATCTCAGAATTTTGATCACGATCAACCAATTACTTTATCTCGTAAATTAAATAATCTGACGTTATTTGGCATTTAAAGTTGGGAAATTTGGGTAATTTTAGCCAATCAACAGACAGCGAGGCATTAACAGCTTGTTACCATGACAACCGCACGTTGTGTTTTGCTTCACTTCACCCGCGTTTGTGCCGTGTGTGTGTATCATAACTCAAAGCTATATTCATAAATATAGTAAAACATCTAGTGACGCTTAACTTCTCTATTACATTAATATCACATCGAGGTCTTTTTACATAAGCTGTCATTAATTTTTTGTCTCTTTCCTTCAGACGCAAACAGTAACTTCGTCAACGTTTCAATTCCGTTCTCATCGTCACCACCACCAACGCTACCGTACCGTCATCCTCGCCGCTATTTCCGTCATCGTTATCGTCATCATCACCGTCGATGCCACTATCATTGTCATAGTCGTCATCTCCGTCGCCATTGATCTATTCGTCGTCATAGTGATCATCTCAGCACCGTCATTATCATCGTTGATGTGATGTCGCTGTCAATTTCATAGTGTAATCCCTAAAAACGAAAATACGATATGCAATTTTGGTGGTTATTCCAATGAGGTGAACTACTGATCCAACATCTGAAGTGAATTATAACACAAAGTAAAACTAAGTTACTAAAAACTTAGGCGTACAAGTCGATTTTATATAATAGACCTCAAGTTTTTAGCTCAAAATTCTGAGAAGGTCTATAATTGCTGCATAGGTAGATATTACCATCACCGTTGGAGATAACAGGTACCCCCATCGAAATCTATTGTTTTCAACGATATGTTTCTCCTTCTGACTGGTTTTGCATGGTTATAAATATTAGAATTTGGTAAGGCAAAATCAGTTAGTGAACAGAGACCCACTAGAGATGGCCACAAGCAGACATCCACCTGAGACAAACGGCCACAGGGAGAATTGAAAGCTACAATCAGCGACTATGCGACACAACTTCCCTCAACTCTCTAACTTTCACTGGCTCACTTTCTTTTCTTTGCAACATCACTCTATCACTATCTGTGTTTGACCCTCACCACCACCACCACTGCTTGACAACCGGAGTTGGTGTGTTTAAGTCCCTGTAACTTAACGGTTCGGCAAAAGAGATCGATAGAATAAGTACTAGGCTTAAATAAAAACCCTGGGGTCGATTTGTTCAACAAAAATCTTTCAAGGCGACGAGGGAAACAAATGGCTGAAACAAGTAAAAAAAAAAAAAAAAGGAAAAGGAACATACAATTAAATCTCCCACAGTTGCTAAAAATTTTAGGTCCCATCGTCACTGAAGATCTTTCCTGACTTTCCTTTCAGAGTTAAAACTTACTTTCAGCCCATATCAAATACAAACCGAACATGGAGCCCTGCTCTTATATCAGAGACTTTGTTAGTGCTACAGACAAAAGTAGTACATCCAAAGGAAGTACACTTGCCTGATTGGTACTGAGTCATTAATCAATACAATCCAGCCTCTGTACTACAAACGGTGCTGTCTTCTCTGTCTGCCTTGCCCACCACTACTGTAGAAGCCTCTGTTTCTCGAAGCTAGCTAGACCCATGCCAGCGCTGCTCAAAACATTCCCTACGCATTTGGGATCTTTTTTAAAACGGGGGCCACATTTTTCATTAACGAAACACTTTGAAACTTGGAACACTGGTAGAATGGGTTATATAAAACATCTTTTTCTCTTAGTCTTCTTTAAAAAAAAAGAAATCCATAAATTATTCCATGTTAAAGTTGTCGTATTTCTGTAATTTCAACCAATCACTGACGTCCATTCAGCCGATATACATTAAGTGCCGACTACATAAACAAACGATTCTGAAACAATTAACCCTAACCCTAACCCTAACTCTAACCCTAACCCTAACCCTAGGGTTAGAGTTAGGGTTAGGGTTAGGGTTAGGGTTAGGGTTAGGGTTAAAGCAAATTTAAAATGAAAAAAGCAAATAAAACGAAGAATCGTTTGTTTATGTAGTCGGCACTTAATGTATATCGGCTGAATGGACGTCAGTGATTGGTTGAAATTATCGAAATAACACAATTTTTTACATGAAATAAATTCGAATACAAAAATATTTTTCTGTTCTATAACACAAAATAGATAAGTATACGAAGTTTGAAAGTCTTTCGGTACCAAAAGCACTACGTAAAACATTAATGAAAAATGTGGCCCCCGTTTTAAAAAAGATCCCGTATTTGTTTCTCATCATCTCATCATCCATTCAAGTATCTCGTTGTATTGGAGTTAAGGGGAAGCAACTACTGTATCGATGACGCCTATTGAAGCACAAATACGCTTCCACGTATATTCTTTGTTTCCAAATACAGTGAGTCCTTTCTTTAGTGGCAAGTTTATTAGGAAGACTCATTCTCATTTGTAGTTGATTTCAATTATCACCATGCGATTGTTCTATCTTCTCTGGAGGCGGAGATAGTTTAAATATAGCCAAAAGAGACCGATAGAATAAGTATTAGACTTATAAATCCAAAATAAACACTGGGGCTGGTTCGTTCGACTAAATCCTTCAAGACGGTACCACACCATGGCCGCGGTGTAATGTAAAAGATAAAAGAAGAAGATAAACGATAAAGGCCGAAAATATATTTAACAGAAATAAATTAATGCACTCTGGGAGCAAAATCTCAGTCTAATTTGTATTAATTCACTGAAATGTGTCAGAAGCAACTCTACTTTTTTTCCGTGTACAACTGATTGTAAAATGTTTTTGTTTTTTCGGTTTACACCAAAAGGTTTACTTTTCCACTGACGTTTCAACATGATATTTAACAAACAAAACAAAACTATAATAAACTGGGTCAAATAAAAACTATAGTAAACTGGGTCAAATAATAAAAAAAATCTATAATAAACTGGGTCAAATCCTGAAAGGAGCAAATATACAAATTAGAACAAAGAGACTGCGGGGAAAACTACTACGAAGCCTGACAGATTCGAAAATAGCCAGTTTTTGTTATTCTTAAAACTAACAAGTTAGTTATTTATTATGAACTGAGAGGTGGTAGGAGGTGCACCTTAAAATTTAAATATTTATTTCCTGATTTATTCCTTTTGTAATGACTTCTAAATGTACACGGTACACCAGTAGCGTAGCTAGGGGCGGAGCAGGGCAGGGTAGGGCAGGGGTAAGTTCTGCCCCCAGACGTCGCTTTTATGTGAGTGGCACTTTTGGGTCTGCACTATAAGTCTGTATAGGCTTAAGGGCCCCAGGACGGGGGAGGGAGAAAATTCAAGGGCTTCTCCAAGCGGCACACACTCTGGCTACGCCACTGCTGCACACATAGCTATCTGTGGGCGCCTAAATGTACGGGGTAAGGCTTAACGTTAGAAAGCTAAATTAGAAATGACACGGAGATTCGAGTATGGACTGCATGTTGTAGCTAATGGAAGAGCTCTGGGTCTACAACCAACGATTGTAAATGAACAGTTCGCAAAAATATCAAAAGTATGAATTCCTTGCCCAAAAGAGTCACAAAATTAATTCGGAAAAGATCAAGCATAATGGAAAACAACAACCATTCTTAATATGTTAAATATGCTTAATATGCAAAATCCCTACAGCTTACATAATCAAGGTAATTTCACCTAATCAAGAAAACCTTGTTTAATCAGAGAAGCCGCTTAATACTCTACCTACTCAAGACCACAAGCTGTACAGTTTTTTTAATTCAGGAACCAATTTATCTAACCATGACAGTCCCCACCATATCATCCTGTCGCACGGCAATCCTTTCTCTCAAATCAGCAGAACTACAGTAATTCCGCATTGACAGCCTTTAGCAAATATTGTGCCTCATATCTGACTTTTCCCATTTCCCATTTCTCAAGCAGATGTATTGGTCCCATCTTTCCACGTCACCAACACAATCCAGATCCCTACCACAATCACCAGATTTCTTCTTTACATGCTGTGATGCAATATTACAACAAAATAAAAAATAAATGAATGCCTCATTCATTATCTATAAGAAGTTTCTTATTGGCAACAACTGTGTGCCGTTCACTCATTATTGCAACACCTGAAAGATAACTATCAAGAGAGCAAGCAATAACTTTGCTTGTCTCCTACTATTGCAGGCGTATTTGTCCGTTGTTAAGAGGGTTTCTACGAATGAGTTTTTGTTTGAAGCATCACACAAGCGCGAGAAAGAAAGAACCCTATTTAGGTATTTCAAAAGTTACATAGGCTTTTCATGAACCTCAAGACAAGAATTTGGTGGGGAATCATGGCCGATACATTCTGCAAGAGTTTCTCTGCCAAACGGGGAATGGTGCATATATTTATAGGCCTTTCTTTAAAATTGAAAATGGGTGATGAAGCAAGCTCAGCAGGAGCATCGTACGCAAGTAATGAAAAAGATCACTGAGAAAGAAATGAGATATCTTAGGCCTCTGGCTATTGTTACTTTGTGGTAATATGGGAAGGTGGAGATTATTAACTTGACCTTTAACGATATGCAGTTGAAAGGGATTGGCGCGGATATACAAATCCTGATTATCTTCGAAAATCACAAAGTGATTCTTGAGATGTACTCTGTAGCGAGTGTGAAATAAAAAGTTTTAAGTCTGGTCGTGCAGAAAAGAAAGCTCGGCAGCTACACAAGTGACATTTATGGCCATTTAAGGGATTAGTCGTGGTAGGATATACTATTCCTAGGGCACCACTCGTCGCAGAAAACGTCGAATGTCAAAGCCTCATCCTCGGTTCCAAGAACCAAAAAAGCGGCAAATTACCAAGAAACCTAGAGATCACCTCTGTTGGTCATAACTAGCAGCGGTATTTCATCGTCTTGATTACCACAAACAAGCGATGGAAAGTGAGTTGGGGGAGGCAAGTTGCCGGAAAAGAAAAGAAAGAAAAGAAAAAGTTCCTTTGATTCCCCTCTCTCCGCCCAAAGCCAAAATTAAATGACTTCTAGAGAAGGCAAGCAAAAAGTGCAAGAAGGAGATCATTTAGCCCCATGACACAGTGAATGTAAAAGTTCCACGCAAAACAAACGTAGAACTGTAGAAGAGAGATGCAACCATTTCGGAACAATTTCGGCGAATATTTGTTAGAAAATGAGTTTCGATTACGTGGGGCGTGGAAAACGCAAGATACTAATTTAAAAAAAAAAAAGTAACAGAAGAATTTACAATATTACGAAAATTTTAAGTGCATCAACATTAAGCTTTTTATTGCCCAATCCGATCCCCAAATCATTCAATATTGTTCCTCATTTAATGCGAGGAACAATAAATAAAAGTATTGACTATCCCTACATTTACTCTCTTCACATTTACTGGCTTTTGTATAAATTAGAAACAATTAAGATTAGTAGTATTAATAGAATCGTAAGAGCGCCATAAAATATACTTTGCAATATTTCTTTACAGTTTCATTTCAAATCTCACCCAGGGAAATCTCGCCTTTAACTCGGGCCGGTAAAATAAGATTCTAGTCAAGTAGAGGGCCAATCGGTGGTATCGATTAATTCCTTCCCCTCAAAAACTGCTTGTGTTGCACCAAAATTTGAAACAAGTGAAAGGTACAAGATGGCAGAATCGTTAGTATGTTGGACAACATGGTTAGCAACATTTCTTCCGGGTCTTTACGTTTTCAGTTCAAATACTTACCCAGATGAACTTTGCCTTTCATTCTTTCGAAGCTGGTAATATAAAATATCAACCACGCCAAGAACTGGAGTTGATTTAATTGGAAAAGCCTTCCCCTCAAAATCGCAGGACATTTTGCCTAAGTTAGACACAATTAATGTTAGGGCGATGGATTGGCAGTATCGTTAGAGAAACGGAAAAAATACCATGCAGAATTTTGTGATGGAGCAGAGTTCAAATCCCATTGAAATAAAATTTGACCTTCAACCTTCTGGTGTCATAAAATAAAGTACTCGTCACGGATGTCACTCAATTTAATCGACTAACGATCCTCATCACAAATTTCTGGTCATGTACCAAAAACGTCAAAGAGCGATTATCATATTATCTTTATTAAGACGGCGAGCCGACAGAATAGTCAGCAAACCGAGCAAAATGCAGAGAAGCCTTTTATATATATATATATATATATATATATATATATATATATATATATATATATATATATATATATATATATATATATATATATATATATATATATATATATATATATATATATATATATATATATATATATATATATATATATATATATATATATATATATATATATATATAGACTGCCTTTATTGTCCGTCATATTTTCGTTATTGTATAAGGCTGCGAGCTGGCAGAATCATTAGTACACCGGACGAAATGCTTAGCATCACTTCGTCCGTCTTTACATTCTGAGTTCAAATTTCGCCGAGATTGACTTTCATCTTTTCGGAGTTGATAAAATTCCAGTCAAGTACCTGAATCGATGTAATCAACCACCCACTCCCGCTAGAATTGTTGACCTTGTGCCAAAATTAGAAATAGTTATTATTTATTTATATATTTATTTTAGTTGCAAAGTCTGACAGTATTTCCATTCAGAGAAAGTTTGCGATTAATGACTCATTTTCCCATTCGGCTATGACCTCACGCAGAACAGTTGACATTTACCGACTTCATTATCTAGTACTTATGTATAACAATCATTGTGATTAATTTTTATATTGTTATCTAAAGATAAATATATGAATGGACAGATGACACAAATACTCATTTGTAACCTTAAATATCTCCCCACTTCGCGTGTGTAGATACAGATATGTAACTAGAAGAGAAATGTAGATCAGAAGGTGACGGTGAGGAAGTGTGAGCGTGAGGGAATGGGTGAGAAATGGGAACGAAACGTGACAGAGTATGAGACAAAGTAATAAGCATAAGAATGATGGTAAGAGGAGAGATTAGGAGCTGTTTGCAGGAGAATGGTGGGAGGAACGAGTAATGGGGACGAAGGAACGGAAACAAGTAAATTAAAACCAGATGAGTGAGGTGATAGTGAGAGTGTAACAGGAGATATCGAGTATCACGCTAGCAAAAGTCTCGTAATCTCCTGCTTAGCCGATATTGCAATGCGGTTTCAATTCCAGGTTAATACTAATGCAATCTGCACTTTTACCATTTCTATTTCAATATTTAATCATTCTTAAGACGGCGAGCTGGCAGAAACGTTAGCACGCCGGGCGAAATGGTTAGCGGTATTTCGTCTGCCGCTACGTTCTGAGTTCAAATTCCGCCGACTTTGCCTTTCATCCTTTCGGGGTCGATTAAATAAGTACCAGTTACGCACTGGAGTCGATATAATCGACTTAATCCGTTTGTCTGTCCTTGTTTGTCCCCTCTGTGTGTAGCCTCTTGTGGGCAGTAATGAAGTAAGAGACGTTTGCACGCAGGGCGAAATACTTAGCGGTATTTCGGGTGCGTTATATTCTGAGTTCAAATTCCGCTGAGGTCGACTTTGCATTTCATCCTTTAGGGGTCGATTAAATAAGTACCAGTTACGCATTGGAGGGGGGGGGGTCGATGTAATCGACATAATCCCTTTGTCTATCTTTGTTTGTCCTCTCTATATTTAACCTCCTGTGGGCAATGAATAAATAAATATTTAATCATTCTTGTTAAAATGTAACCAATATTCCGAGTTCGACGCTCTTCGGGACCAACTTTGCTTTCCATCATTCGGAGATTGATAAAATGAAGTGCCACTGAAGAATTTTAGTGAATGGACATTAAAGAGAAAGATGATGTAACAGAATGACTGAAGAAGATATGCATTCGAGCCCTTGCTGCGTGAAATAAAGACAGTAAACTGAGATCTGAGCGCTAATATACTTAATGTTGGAACCAGGAAATTTTATTCCATTGAAATTATATTATAGTTAGGAGAAAATGGATATATTATTTCTTGACAAACACAGACCATGAAGAACAAGGAAGACAAACTAGACTTTAAACTAGAACGTAGCCGTACACTCAATATAATACGTTATGTTTGAAATATCAGGCTGAGTAAAAAGTAAGCAAAGTTTTGAAACATGAAATTCATTACAATATTATTTTAACAATGCGGAAATTTTATTCATCAACGAAAGGACCATTACAATCAATACATTTTTGCCTGCGAGTTACAGGTGTGTTTATTCTGGTAACATAAAAATCTGGAGGTCTGGAGCTGATGAACCCTTTGAACGCACTTTCAGCATCGGTTTGATTTTTGAATACCTTCTCTCGCAGGAAACCATCAAGATGCTTGAAAAAGTGGTAGTCGGTATGAGAAAGGTCTGGGTAATAAGCTGGGTAGGGAAGAACTTCGTAGCCAAGTTCCCTCAACTTCTGGAGCGTCATTCGTGAAACGTGTAGTCGAGCATTGTCATGAAGAATGATTGGAGTCCAGCAGTACACCACCAGTCACCTTAGCCTTCTTTTTGAAGAGCTCGGGTTTAGGGAAAGTTTTCGGTGCTTCATTTTGGTCCAACCACTGCGAAGAACGTTTCTTATTATTGTGCAGAATCCACTTTTCATCGCAAGTTACAATACGGTCGAGAAATGCATCGGTATGGTTACGGAGAAGAAACGTCGAGCAAATTACATATCTGCGCATTTTCTGATTTTCATTCAACTCATGTGGTGCCCATTCGTCGAGCTTTTTTGCTAAAACCGATCGCATGCAAATGCTTGAAAGCAGTTTTCTGGCTAACTTGAAGTTCTTTTCCCAGTTCCCGAGTGGTTTTACGTGGATCTTTTTTTCAATGACAGTCTTTATTTGACCGTCATCTATGACAGATGGGCGTCCG
>NC_142933.1:96912546-96915046 GCF_046866305.1 Octopus bimaculoides
AATTAATGAGTAAAGATAAACAGAAATAACTAGTAACCTATATTAATACAATTAATTTGAAGTGCACTCACAAATGAAAAGTTCGGGAACTGTGTAGAGAATTCTAACTTTTCGGACAATCTTGGGTGAAAATGAAATTAGAAATACATAGGAAGTATTTTTATTGTTATTTAGCCCCGAAGCAACCCTATAATAGGCATGTAGCCGAGTAATTAGGGTGTTACACTCACGATAACGTGATCGTAGTTTCGATTCCTGGGTCGGACCGGTACGTTGTGTTCTTGAACAAGACACTTCACTTCAGGTTGTTCCACTTCACTTCAGGTTGTTCCACTTCACTCAACTGGAGGAATTGCGATCGTGCACCAGCACTTAAATCTTGCATCTTTCTAAGAGAAAAATACTGTTTAGTATAGCAGAACGATTCTGTGCAATAGTTACAGGTTCAAACAGATGAGAGAGACAGCTGGGATAACTAAAAATATTCCTCCAAATAAGCAAGACAAAAGAAAAACATATGTGCGCACACGTGTGTGTGTGTGTATGCATGTATGTACGTGTGTGTATGCTTGCATGTATGTATGCGTGTGTACGTACGCACGTACGTATGTATGTATGTATGTCTCTTCTATTTTTTAATTATTATAAATCTTCCACTGAGGAGGGAGCCAGTTTCCAACAAAGATACAAGGCTCCATCTTTGGGATGTAGTTAACAGAGACAAATTCACATTTGGAACTTGAGAAAAATCTTGCATATTTTTTACTGTTCAACTCACAGATTGCACTTGTACTGTAAGAATTAATCGGTCAGTTTCTCTTTCTGAAAATCCCAGTTTATCCAGATTCTCCTTTAAACATTTACTAACAAAACCTAGTGCTCCAATTATTATTGGTATGAATATGAATTCGTAGTCTGGATATAGAAGCTGGAGGTTTCGAAACAATTGTCCATAGATATCCTTATTTCTTTGGTTTACAAAGAGATATTTATAACTGCAGGGCAGCTAACCTCCATGATGGTACATACCTTTGCCCCTCTGTCCCAAACAACAATATCCGGCTTGTTATGCTTACATTTGGCAGACGTTTTGTTGGGAATATTCCACCAGTATCCCTTGAGTTGGTGTTTATGAACGTATTCCATAACAGAGGGATTTTCTAAGTTTATTTCAGGACAGTCTTTTTTCCGGATGACATTGTAAATTGTTTTAGAAACAACATCGTGTTGGATAGGGAGGCAGTACCGTGATGACATTTTAGGACAGCTGCTAATCACATGCGTGATGTCTTCTACGGAAACATGACATAGCCTACACATGCAGTTGCACCTTGGGATTACAAGAGCGTCACTGTCTCTCTTGTTCACCAGGTACTCTGTGGCAATCTCCTGTTCTTGGATTGCAAACGCATAACCTTCAAAGTGTGATGTGATGTGATGTAGTGGCTTTGTGCCCAAGAGAGGCTGTGCTTCGTTTCAATTCTTCTGTCTTCTTCAAGCTTCCGGGCAACATACCCATGCATAGTCTTTTTGTATGCTGAGTGCTTTCCATCCAGGTCTTCTCTGGAGTAAGAGAGCCCATCTGTTTTGGGGCTGTATAGGAGATCATCAGGAAGAGAGTGTTTTTTGAGTTCACTACTAACTTGTACAATGTTGTTCATTTCACTTTTCAGGGCTGCATTAATATATTTATTTTTGCTGCTGTTGTTTAACAGGTGCTGTTTGAGTGATACCATACGGCATTCGAAGGCCAACTGCACTGATCTCAGGCCTCTACCGCCTTCATTTCTTCTTAGGAAGAGCCTGTTAACAACACTGTTTCTGTGGAAGTTCCCAGTTGTTGTCCGGATTTTGCGGGTTTTGATTGATATCAATGGAGTGGATTTCCTCTACAGACCAATCAATTATCCCAAACGTTGAGATCAGCACTGGTACTGCAAATGCATTGTGGGATATTGTTTTGTTGTAAGAGGAGAGTTCCGATTGACGTATTTTCCTAAGTCTGGTGTAATATTCTCGGTTCACTCTATCTTTATTCACAGTGCCTTCATATGATACATTTTCATTTATGCCTAGGTACTTGTAACATTCTTTGTATGGAATGGAGGAGATAGAGAGACTGTTAATGCACGTTTTGAGTTTGGGGGACTGACTTTCATCGTTCTATAACCAAATATAAACATTTCTTTTGGCCAAATTCCATGCCTATATCAGCTAAATATGCTGTTATTAATTCCATTTTTTTTTTTTTTTGGCATTGTTAACACTTTTAGCATAAACCTTCAGGTCGTCTACAAAGAAATTATGAGTTACATTGATATTTCTAGTAGTTGAAGATCCTAGCATGTAACCATTTGTTTTCTGCAGTAGGAACGATAACGGATTCAGTTCCAAAAGGAAAAGAAGTACAGAAAGACTATCTCCCTGGAATTTTCCCTTTGAAATGCCTATACTATTAGAAACAACTATTCTGTTCTCAGTTGTAAGGGTAAGAATAGTT
>NC_142933.1:96917546-96927546 GCF_046866305.1 Octopus bimaculoides
TTATTGCTATATAACACGATAATATATGCGATTATTTATTCATGAGATGTCACTGACGCGTATCGAAATTCGTCTCTCATAATCATGCATAAAAGTTAAAGACTTTCTCTCTCCATTCTCCCTGTTTATAAATGTAAAACCTCAGTCGATTTTTGTGGATTTTCAAACATATGTTTGATAAAATAAACAATTTGGGGATACTTTCATATTGATAGCCTGGACCCGTAGATGAACTTAATTGGGAAACCTCCAAGGTCAACACCCTAATGAAATTATTACATACACACAAATATAAACACGCACACACACATGCATACACAAACGCGCGCACACACATACGTATGTGTGTGTGTGTGTGTGTGTTTGCTACCCAAAATGCACTGACTATCGCTTGTGTTTACATGACCGTGCAGGGAGGCAGTGAAATTTATTTATGCGGATTTTCGTACTCGTCTTCATCAATATGAGAACAGCGAACAGACGAAATTCGAAGGCGCCTGATCCTAATAAACGATTCATATGACTGTATTCTTAACATGAAAATTTAAAGATAGTCGAGAATATACGTGACAGTCGAAGCTTCACTGCTGTGGGCTGCAAGTTTGCTGTCAGTGTGTAGAAATGATTCATTTATCACAGTGTTTTGTCTTTTTCTTACCAATACCCCATTATGAATGAGGATCAATGCCGTAAGTATTACGATATGTCATTAACGCTGTGCCGTAATGGAATAATATTACAGATAATGTCGTCGATTCCGTTCCATAGTTTATACGCTATTCTTTCAACACCTTTTCAATCATTTTTATAACATCGTCATAATGGAAAAACGCAGTGAACTTAAATTTTTCTCATGTTGCAGTTTCTAGAGCGCATTCGCTTGTTGGCGGACAGATAAACATAGCAGACAGCAATACTAAAAATAAAAGAGATAGCAAGTGTATAAGAAAGAAAAGTTTTCAAAAATGTTCTTTCTTAAGACTACACATTCAGTGTCTCTTACGTGGATTTCCCATGTCTCAAGAAGCAAACACTTAATTTAAAATATAGTTTGAAAAGACATTATGTATTTTATGGGTCCGTATAAACTTGCAGCAGTTTTAAAGTTTTCCAAATAATCATAGAATTTTCACAGTACTGCTAGTTCTATGGTTGTATGTATATATACATGGGAGAATTTACGAAAAAAACAACAGACGAGGACGGGTGGTGTAAACAACAAAAGGATGTATTAGTTTAACGCTCGGGAATAGACAAAGTCTTTAACGTTTCAAGCTACGCTCTTCAACTGAAAGGAACACAGAAAGAAATCAGGAGAAAAACAAGGAGAAAAAAAATATAAATGTAGTGGTCAGCGATCTATATATATATATATATATATATATATATATATATATATATATATATATATATATATATATATATATATATATATATATATATATATATATATAGGGAGACAATTCAGAAAAAAAACAAAAAACAAAAGACGAAGACAGACAACAAACAGATGTATTAGTTTAACGCTCGGGAAGTGAAAAAGTCTTTAACGTTTCGAGCCTACGCTCTTCCACAGAAAGGAACACAGAAAGAAACAAGGAGAGAAAATAAAGAATGTGTAGTGGCTAGCGATCTATCATGGCGAATGATATATAAATATATTTACTATATATATATATATATATATATATATATATATATATATATATATATATATATATATATATATATATATATATATATATATATACAGTAAATCCCAAAAGACGAAGAACAAACACAAAAAAAGAAAGCAAGAAAACAACAACGCGAGGACGTGGTACATGCAAAGTATTAGCAGACGCTCAGGGAAGGAAAGAAGGGTGGTTTTACGTTTCGAACAAAGCTCTTCGTCAGAAACAGGAGATGGAGGAAAGTCTAAGATAAAAGGAAGACGGAGGAAAAAAATCGCCAACGATTCACACTTGGTTACATTTTGAAATGCATATATACATACATATATATATATATATATATATATATATATATATATATATATATATATATATATATATATATATATATATTATAATATAATATAATATAATATAATATAATATATAATATAATATAATATATATACATACATACATTCATACATACATAACACACACACACACACACACACACACACACACACACACACACACACACACACACACGTATGTATATATATATACATACATGTATATATACTTCCAGCTGTATTTTAAGACAAATTTCCTTTGATTGAAATTTAGTCTGACTCCCTTCATTATTTCTAATGGGTTAAACCTAAAACGAAGTGAAAATTAAGTTATCAACTTTTAAAGTATATACATTTTCTGAGACACCTTTGTGCTTGTATATGTACATATATATATATATATATATATATATATATATATACATACACACACACACACACACACACACACACACACACACACACACACACACACATACATATATATATATATATATATATATATGTATATATACACATACACATACACACATATACGTATGTATGTATATATGTGTACATGTATTTGTACACACACACACACATATATGTATATATAGATAGACATAGGTATGTATGATATTTAAAGTGATGTGAGAGAATGTCTTTTACGATCACTTTATTGTCTGCGTCTCTCACATATTAGAAATATTATTGAAGGTGTATTGCCGGATGAAGCTTCCTTTTTTTTAATGCACTCGCGTTTCTAATAATACTCTTGAGAAAGGCATGACCTTTCATAGTTTCACTTCTCAATTCAAATCAAATAATTAAAATATGAAATAATCTACCAGACAAGTGTCTCGCCATACACTAATACTCTTGGAGTAATGTCAAACCTTTATTCATTCGCACAACTGCCTAATTGCACTTGAAGCACTTATGCAATTTTTATTTCTGTCTGTGACACAAATCCTTCCTATATCCCATCTGCCTCTAACCTATTTTTGTTGTAATGTTACACTGCATTATCAAATATTCTTTCCGAAAATTGGTATCTATGCCACTGTCAAATCCATTCGCCTAATCACTTGCTCAACTGACTTGGATATTAGCTGCAAAGTGACTATCTAGATAGCCTTCTAGTATTAACAGCAGATAAGGATACTGACCAGATTTATAATATGGATGAAATACCTGTATACGTTGACATGTTGAGTTCAATAACCATAGACTTTGTTGGCAATAAAAATGTAGATGCTAGTCACTGTGGTGCTACCAAAGCTCGTCTTACTGCTGTGTTGTGTGTTAATGCTGCAGGAAAGGTGTTGAAAGCAATGATTATCCTTAAAGGATTGTAAAACGTGTTTAAAATCAAGGTCCCAAAAAATGCTTATTTAACAGTCTCCAACAAAGGATCAATCACATATGAACTCATGCAGCTGTGGGCTGACAAAGTATATGAGCAGAGAACAGCACAACTATTCCATGCTCAAAATTCAGTGCTATTCATGGATGAGTGCTCAGTGCATCAGAAAACAGAGTTCCTAGAAGTGTTCAAACGCAGGAATACAATTCTCAAACTTATACCTCCTAAAACAACATCTTACTTGCAGCCGTTAGATGTATCAGTTATTGGTTCTTTCAAGAAAACCCTTCGTGCTGAATGGGAAAATTGGTTTTCAAATGGCAAAACGGAGTATACAAATAAAGGATATCGCAAAAAAACCTTCTTATCAAGAGATAGTGAATTTTGTAACCCAAACTGTTGCTACTTTAAATAAAGAAACTATAAAGCGTGCTTTTGAATGTTGTAGAATTGCTCCTCGTGGACAGACTCTAGAATATAGCATCTTAAACTCACGCTTACTGGATGTTTTGTCTGGCCTTGAGGCAAATGCACCAGATGCACATAATGACAAAATTTAAGAAGATGAGATACAAGTAAATGAAATTTGCTTTGATGCGAATTATGGCCAAGCAGCAAATGAAAAAATTCGTGATATTTAACTAGAAACTATTCGGTTATTTTTCTACCATAAATGCCCAAGGACATTTTTTGTTCATATGAAGCTTCTATTCATGTTTTCAACAGTTTAATTTTCAATATTTCCTAATAGATCAATTGTTAACTTCAGAATATTTTTTTAATATGCTACTTCTTTTAAGGGTGTTTCAGTTTCTTTATGTCTATATATCTGATAACTGAAACGATAGAAGTTCAGTGGAACTGTATAAAATAAATATGGTTTTTGAGAATATCTTTGTTTTTCTTAGGTGAAATATTTTACTTCCATATTACCGCCCATGGGCGCTTATTATAAGTGGGCGGTTATTTAAGCCCAAAAATAGTTTTGTAATATAGAATTTTCCGTTTAACAGCCCTGAGCGGATTTTCGGAAAACCCCGGTAAAAACCGGAAACAAGGATGCAAATATCCCTTAAGCGATTATAAGTCCTTGGCATAATTAAATTTATATATATGTGTGTATGTGTGCGTGTGTGGTGTGTGTGTGTGTGTGTGTGTGTGTGTACATGTACATATACACATACAGAGAGAGTGAGAAAGACAGATAGTCAGACAGACAGACAGACAAAGATAGAAATATGTGTAGAGTGATGTATATACAGGCATAGTTATAGAGGTATATACATACATACATACACACACACACACACACACACACATATATATATATATATATATATACATCTATGTATAGATCTTTATATATAATATATGCATATATATATATACATATATACACACATAAATATATGCTTACTTATAAGTAGATATGCATGTCGTGTGTGTGTGTGTGTGTGTGTGTGTGTGTGTGTGTGTGTGTGTGTGTGTGTGTGTGTGTGTATCAGGTCATTAAGAAAGACATGTCCGATTTTGAACTGGAAATTTATTTTACTTTATTTCAACAAACAGCAATGCAGTTCATCAAAGTATGCATCTAAATTATCAACACAATTTTGCCATTTTATCGGTAGCTTATTTATACCAGCAGCGAAGAATTCTGGAGAGCAAGCGATGATGAAATCACGAAAGGTTGTTTTTGCATCTTCAAATATGAAGCTCTCCTTCCAGCTACTCTCCATCTTTCCTCGTCAGTTTCCTCCTTCTCTTCCACCATTTCCTTCTCCTTTTCGACCTTCTCCTGTGTAAGCTGGGTTTTTTAGGGCAGTACGCTCTAATGTGGCCCTTTTGGCCACATTTGTAGCGGCGAGGGATTCTTCCCTCTACCTACACCTTCATTACTGTATCACCTACTGATACCGTTTCTGCCAGTTTCTCCATATTTTCTACTGAAATTTGGATCAATATATCCAGAACTTTGCCTCACCAATTCCTTACTTCTGTTTCTATGGCTTGGAGTACGGCCACTTCCTTCTCATTGCCAAGAATTCCCTGGATTTTCACACCTTTTCAGAAGTAGGAACTAGTCAATTGCTCCCAGGCATTTTGGCAATGTATCAAGAAAACGTGAAGGTCTTTTCGGCAGACTAATCACACAGGATAAAACATGGGTCCATCA
Organism: Octopus bimaculoides; assembly: GCF_046866305.1. Classification (NCBI taxonomy): domain Eukaryota; kingdom Metazoa; phylum Mollusca; class Cephalopoda; order Octopoda; family Octopodidae; genus Octopus; species Octopus bimaculoides. The sequence goes on from NC_142933.1 coordinate 96,923,076, forward strand.
TTATGATCCTGAGACTAAAGTCCAGTCGAAGCGATGGAAGCATGATAACTCACCACCTCCAAAGAAGGCCTGTGTCCAACCCTCAGCAGGTACGATAATGCTCACAGTCTTTTTAGACCAGCGCGGAGTAGTGATGATGGATTTTCTGGCAAAGGGCACCACAATTAACGAGGCATTTTATGCTTCTCTGCTGCAGAAATTGCAAGACGCCATCAAAGTAGAGAGGCGTGGAATGGTGACCAAAAGAGTCTGCCTCCTCCAAGACAACGCCCCAGTTCACAATGCGTATGTTGCCCAGATGAAAGCACACTCCCGTGGCTATGAAATCCTTCCTCATCCCCCTTACTCTCCTGACGTCGCACCATCTGACTTCCTCCTCTTATCAACCGTGCAGCCTTTTTTTGAAGGAGAAGCACTTTTCAGATGACAATGAACTTATTTCCAAGGTAAAGTCTTGGCTCTAGATGCAACCTACCAACTTCTACAGACGAGGTCTTCACAGCTGCATAAAGCGATGAGAGAAGTATGTCACCACTGGTGGTGGCTATGTAGAGAAGGACTAACAATTATGCCAAGTTTCGTTTATCTCAGTCCTTGAGAAGTGGGTCAAGGGAAATCTTTAATGAACACTCCTAGTGTGTGTGTGTGTGTGTGTGCATGTATTTTATATATATATATATAAAATACAAAATGGGACAAGAACGCAAAACATCCAGACAGTTAGGTGATACAAAAATGGAACAACAAAACAACCAGATAGACGATACAAAGAAAACAAGGACAGGTCATTCGAAGTTTTGTTTCCTCAGTCGAGTACCAGATTATATATATATATATATATATATATATATATATATATATATATATATATATATATATATATATATATATGTATATATAAGAGACATGTATGTATGTATGTATGTATGTATTATGTCTGTCTGTCTGTATGTCTGTCTGTCTGTATGTATGTATGCATGTATGTATGTATGTATATCTACGACGAATTTCCTTCATTTTCGGTCTACCGAAGCCATTTAAAGTCATTCACAAGGCTTTGGTGAACCAAGGGCTATAGTAGTGGAAGGTACTTGCCCAAGGTGCCGCGCATGAATACTGAACCTGAAACCACGTGGCTGCTAAGCGATATTCTTAACCACAGTCATGCCTGTGCTTTGAAACAAATCTGCATTAAAACATTAAATATACAAACCATTGCAAACATTGAAAACAAAATATCGTTTGAAAAATCTGTTCTTCATCACTAAAATATTCTTGCTTTATTCTTGTTATTATTTGTAATATAACTGGAAAATATATACTTCACAATATAAGACAAGTAAGAACAGGATTCATGTACTAAAACATGCAAAATATTATGTCTTCGTAAAATAACATTGTTGCAGGTCAAACAAATCTAGTGCTACACCGATTCATTGAATGAGAATGACCTTGAATGTATGACATACCACAGGAAATGCTGGACTCATAAAACTAAAAACAGACTTACTTACATATGCCCACCTTTTTTTAACTTTCTGTTTTATTTCCTCTCTTTTCAGACGTTTGCCAGCCATTTTGTTTCAGACTTGACAAGCCATTACTCTTTCGTAAAACTAGTTCGTTTGTTTGATTTTTTCTCATTTCTTTTTTGTTTATTGTTGTTTCTTTTTTTAGGGTGGTGGGGGGGTCCCTTTCATTTAAACCAGATTTTAATTCGCACAGGAAAACTTGCATTAAAAAATAAAATAAAAGAAAATTAAATTAAACATTCAGATATTAGTACTGACTTTGCCACAAGGATTTATTCTAATAACAAATCACTAATTAAGTAAATTTCAGCTATTTGCAGTTACATGCTTATAGAAAGAATATGGTGCTTTGAACCTAAAGTAAAAAAAAAAACAAGAATGTATATCCGTATAGATATTGTATTAAGTAACTATTCTTTTCTACTTTATAGGCACAAGGCCCGAAATTTTTGAGGAGGTGGCCAATCGATTAGATCGACTCCAGTACGCAATTGGTACTTAATTTATCGACCCCGAAAGGATGAAAGGCAAAGTCGACCTCGGCGGAATTTGAACTCAGAAGGTAAAGACAGCCGAAATACCGCTAAGCATTTTGCCCGATGTGCTAACGTTTCTTATTTCTTTATTGCCCAAAAGGGACTACACACAGAGGGGACAAACAAGGACAGACAAACGGATTAAGTCGATTACATCGACCCCAGTGCGTAACTGGTAATTATTTAATCGACCCCGAAAGGATGAAAAGCAAAGTCGACCTCGACGGACTTAGAACTCAGAAGGTAAAGACAGACGAAATACCGCTAAGCATTTTGCCCGACGTGCTAACGTTTCTGCCAGCTCGTCGCCTTTGTATCAAGTAACTATTGTGTCTCTCTGATGCATCTATCAAATAACTATTATGTCTATTATATAACTATTGTTTATCAAGTAACTGAAACTATGGTATCGAATATTTTTGCTGTACGTTTCATTTTGTCTTTTTCCTTTCAAATTACTTCTAACGACTTTTTTCTTTTTTTTTTATCTAGATGTCTGATCTCAGCCATTACAAATAATTTAACCAAATTATCTTACTACCCACAGAAGACACGTGGCATTTTAAACACAAAAATTAATGCCATGGTGATGAGAAATGGGTTCTCTACAAAAATGTCAAGCGCCGAAGACAGTAGGTAAGGAAAAGAGAAACACCGGCACCCAAGGCAACAGAAGGTCTTCCCTCACGTATGATTTTGCTATCTGTTTGGTGGAATATGAAAGGTTTCCACAATTGTTCACAGTTTCTCTTCTCTATCCTAAATCATTATATCAAGTCTGCTGTGCTTACATTTTATTGAAGTTTTCACTGGGACATTACATCAGTACTCCTTTTTATGTATGTGGCAGAGGTTATCAATCGAAACCAAGTCAGTTCTCTGACGAGGAAAGATCCACAGCATACTAGTTTCCATTTTTGGCAATGCTGGTCTTAATCAACTGATCTTAACCGATATTTCAGTCAAATGTTGCCCTGGAGCATTTGTGTGGGTATTAAGAGTAATGGAAAATTCCATGCAGCTAGCACCAAACCATGGTTATAAATTGGGATGTGCGAGAAATACAAAATAGAGGAGAAAGCAGCACACTCACAGAGGATGGCAGATGATGTCAGAAGTTTTTGTGGTCTACCGGAAGTAATACTATTCTGATTTCGTGTTAAAAGAACTCTCCCTAAGTATACATTTTCTCCTCTCGCCAAGTCAAAGAATTTCTCCTCTCATACTCTATCTACTGGTATTCGGCATAACGGCTTATATTAAGAAACTATTGTAACATCTATCCATGAATAAATATCGTGATCGGTTTTATACGGGTTGCCTGTCGCTCTCGTATTATGTATGCACACTATACGGGAGCAACGGGCAGCTAAACTAAATAATACAGATCCCAGTTAACCAATGCAACACTGGTTACCCATATATGTAAGTTAGTAAACACAGTGTCAAACAAACAAACCGGCAAACAGACATGTAGGCAGATAGATAGACATACATACATACATACATACATGCATACATACATACATACATACATACATACATACATACATATCAATAAAATACATGTATTCTGAAATTAGTAACAAATATCGTTTCGTTTCAACCTCTTTCTATGTCTTGCGTATGTGTAACGTATGATCACTGCTTATCTGGTCTTAAGATCAAGAGCTGCAAGAGTTACGCAGCCAAAGGCTGTTGAAATGTAATTATCTTGTAATCTTTATGAAGTGTCTCTGTTTATTTCGTTGTTCTTTAAATTATCTTGTAATAATCAGAGATAACAAAATATATGGTTGTCAGTTACGTAACTGTTTTGTAAGTATTGATTAATGAAAACTAAACTTTGATAGTAAAATAATAACCAAGTTTGTAAAGCTATTAATATTTCGCTTTCTACAGTAGGCACAAGGCTTGAAGTTGTGGGTATGGTATGGGTGGGCAGTCGACTAAATCGACTCCTGTGCTCAGCTGGTACTTATTTAATTGATCCCCACCCCACAAAGGATGAAAGGTAAGGTCAACCACGGTGGAATTTGAACTCAGAACGTAAAACCAGCAGAAATGCCGCAAAATATTTTGTCCGGTATGCTAACGATTGCGCCGGACCAAAGCCTAGTAAAAGGTTAATAATATCGATTTCAAATTTTGGCACAAGGCCAGCTGTTTCGGTGGAGTGGATAAGTCGATTTGATCGACCCCTGCGCTCAACTGATACTTATTTTACCGACTGCAAAAGGTTCAAAGGCAAAGTCGACCTTGGCGGAATCTGAATTCAGAATATAAAGAGAGACAGAAATGGCGCTAAGCATTTTGTCCGGCATACTAGCGATTCTGCCTGTTCATCGGCTAATAAAAGTTAATGATATCGGTTTCAAATTCTGGCACAAGCTCAGCTATTTC
>NC_142933.1:96940046-96977546 GCF_046866305.1 Octopus bimaculoides
TATATATATATATATATATATATACATATATATATATATATATATATATACTGTGTATGTATGTATATATATATATACTGTATATGTATGTATATATATATATATATATATATATATATATATATATATATATATATATATATATATGAGTTTATACACACACACACACATATATGCATATATATACATACATATATATATATATATATATATATATATATATATATATATATATATATATATATATATATATGAGAGAGAGTTTATACACATACACAAATATATATATATATATACATGTATATACACACGTATGTATATATATATATGGACGTCTCCTTATATCGATCCTTTGGATACCAACACCAAAGGATCGCCAGGGCACACTTTCCCAAGTGTATCCCCGCTTATTTTGTTTCCTCGTAGCTTTCAATTAAACGGATGCTTTAATGAAATTTTCTACAGATAACTTTCAGATATTGTGAGAAACCAAAATCTGTGAAAAAAAAATCTCATTGTTTGGTGATTCTAATTCCCTCTTTCAGGTTCAGAAAATTAATTACCAGTAACACATTGAGGTCCAGTTATATAGGTACTACTACACCCGTTTCTCTAATTTGACATATGTATTCATTCTAAGATTCATTGATACACATCGATGATTATGGCTCTATTGCTGTTCGATCTTGAAATCCTAACTGGAAAGCCTTTATTTATGTCGCTAATACCTATACAGGAAAGCAGTAATGTTATATTTTCCTTGTTTCTTGTTCTTTTTTTTTCTACTCGTTTATAAATTCGAGAAATTGTGTTGAAGCGAGAAAGGATCACTTAGAAAGTAGAAACCGAACTCGCACATTTTGGTGCCGGCAGACAGAACCGGCTTCTCCGCGAACCAGTTTCGTTTCCTCTGTCAGATCCAGAAATGCTTATTCTTTCCGTGAAATAGAAAGGATAACATTTGTCGTCTGCCTACCCTTCACACACTATAGCTACTACAAAAGAAAAAAAAAGAAAACTCTTTCCCAGACTCCCATTGCTATCTTCCCTAGTTGCCTAACTCACAGTACATTTCCACTCGTAATCCCCAAATTATCAACACTACTTCTGCTGCTGCTGCTGCTGATGTTACTACCACTATTACTACTACTACTACTTACATTTCACAACACGCACGTTCGGTTTTCATTGAATTTATTACTCAACCAAATATTTCCCTTACAAATTCAATATAAATTTTTTTGGTGGACCTTGGAATTAGACACTGAGGGAAAATGGGTGTAACTTTTTTATTTTTTAATTTTGACGATTTTCGTTTTTGACATTGTTCTACATGTCCAGGTCGTACGAATAGCCTTCTCGCAACTTAGATGTGAAAATGAACGGCTTACATTTATATTGAAACAGAAAAAGGATCATATGTGGAGTCCCCACCACGAAACTTGATATGCTAGAAATAACAGCTAAACGCGGACAATCCAAATCTTGCATTGGTCCAGATGGACTATATGTAAATAAATATGAAGGAAAAAATGCGCTTTGGCAAACGGGGTTAGGGTTAGGTTTTGAGTTAGGGTAAACCTAACCCTAACCCTAACCAGATTTGGCTGTTATTTCTAGCATGTAAATAACCTGCTTGGTGAGGAGGGGGGGAATTGAAATTTTTCAAACAATTTTTTTTCAAAATCGGAATCTCCATAGCCTAAAACGTGGGATTCCGTAAAAAAAATAAATAAGTGGGGGAAAGGTTCAGATTACATATAGTCCATCTGGACCTGCGGGTTAGGGTTAGGGTTAGGTTTACCCTAACCCTAACTCTAACCCCGTTTGCCAAAGCGCATTTTTTCCTTCATATTTATTTACATATAGTCCATCTGGACCAATGCAAGATTTGGATTGTCCGCGTTTAGCTGTTATTTCTAGCATATCAAGTTTCGTGGTGGGGACTCCACATATGATCCTTTTTCTGTTTCAATATACATGTAAGCCGTTCATTTTCACATCTAAGTTGCGAGAAGGCTATTCGTACGACCTGGACATGTAGAACACAATGTCAAAAATGAAAATCGCCCAAAAAAAAAAAACCGCGGGGGGGGGGGGGGTTGATGGGGCAAAAATTTTTTTAGCGGGAATCGCATGACCGTGACATATAGAACACATTATCGAAAACGAAAATCGTCAAAATTAAAAATTTAAAAAGTTACAGCCATTTTCCCTCAGTGTCTAATTCCAATGTCCACCGTTTTTTTTTCTTTGGTTGCTGACAGAATTGTCATTTTAAAACATAATTTTATCATGATGACGGTAGTGGTAATGGTGGCGGTGGTGGTAGTGGTTATAGTAGCGGTCGTGGTCGTAGTGATGGTGGGGATGGCGGTAGTATAGTACTAGTAGTGGTAGTGGTGGTGGTGACGGTTATGATAGTGGGGATGGAAGCGGTGGTGGTTATAGTAGAAGTGGCGGTGGCGGTATTAATTGTAGTTATTGCAGTGATAGTTCTGGTAGTGATTAATGCGATGATGATGATTTTTTAAATATCATTTTGAATTTCTTCAACGAAAATCTAAAATGTTAACTTCGCCTTCACTTTATTCGGTTCAATATCACTTGGTTCCTATCAGGTGGACCAGGGTCGCTGGAATGCTTAAATAGCGGTTTCTCACTTTATTTTGCTGAGGCCATTACAGGATTTGAGCCCTTGACATTCGCTGCGAGCTAATCCTTACAAATAATCCTTTCTTCTCTCGACACAAGGCCTGAAATGTTGGGGATTTGAGTCTAGTCGATAACATCAATCCCAATGTTTGAATAGTTCTTCCCACAATGATAAAAGGCAAAGTCGACTTCGGCGGAATCTGTTTATCCTAACAAATAATAAACCCTTCAGTTGCGCAATACCTCTGCAAGTTCCCGGTTTCTTAGAGATGAGTGAGTGTCTTGGCAGTGCCAATAATGAGAAACTAGTCTAGGGTGATGGAATACTAGCGACGCGGTCGACATATATATCATAGCCTTGGCCAGTTGCTGGTTGTTAACCAGCCATGATTACCGGCTGTCGCCATGGTTCCCGGGTTGTTGTTACAGCAACCAATCATCGTCGTGAAGCGAATGACGTAATGTTTAGTCGCTGGAATTTTCTAGCAGACGGTGTTTTGACTTTACTTGTTTTTGTTTCTTCTGCTTTTTTTTTTTTTGAGGGTTTTTTTTTTATCGAACTTCATCTGTTCTAGTATTCAATCGGATACAAAACGATAAACATTTTAACTTTTAACACCACCGCCTCCCATAACTACTTCAAAAGAAAATCCTATGTACACACGCACGCACGCACACACACACACTCACCCTCACACGTATATACATACATACTCACGGACGCATACAAGCACACACACGCGTACATACGCACGCACACACACACACACACTGCCACACGAGCGAATATCGTTAGACCGTCAGAAAAGAAAAATCTGTTTTGCGGTGTTTGTTCCAAATTTTTACATCCTGAGTTCAAATCCCACTGAGGTTAACTTTTGTCTTTCAGTTTTCGTAGTCGATACAAAAAAAGTACCAGTCATGTACTGAGGCCGATTATATCGACTCACTCCCTCTCCATACGCACGCACACACACATTCCAAATTGCTAACATTTTATCTAAATCAGTTACGGGCCATTGTCTTTGCTTAATAATTACAATAGATCAGTTTTAGAGTATCTTAGTGAATTTGTTTTAATCCGAAAGTCTTCCTTGTAATAAATATGAAGCAATTAAACCATCTATTCTCCAGTGTTTCACTGGAACATAATTTATTGGCTCCAAAAGGATGAAAAGCGAAGTCGACCTCGGCGGAATTTGAACTCAGAACGTAGCGACAGGCGAAATACCGCTAAGCATTTCATCTAGCACATTAACAATTCTGCCAGCTCGTGCTTTTGAACTCTGACATTAAAAATGAAACAAGTAAAAAAAAATTACGAATCATTTATTTGATTGCTAAGAATATAGTTTTAAATTTTTAACTCCACTGATCCATGGCCCATTTTGGTCTATATATAAATCCTGTACTGGTAGCTGCAACACACACTCGTTCTATTACAATTTTCAGGTGCATAAACAGCACAACAGCACTATTCTTAACTTCGCAACTAATCTAAGTAGTATTTTTTTATAAATGCGAAATGTATTCACATTTAAAAAGAAAAGCTTCAGTTCTGTTTTAATACAAAAGTCTTCCTTGAAGTAACTGAAATAATTAAACCATCCGGTCTTCAACGAAGTCCAGTTTGTCTTCTTCCGCTGCTATCATCTTATAGACACATCTAGACATACAAATGTAAACAATAACAAAATGTATTGAACGTGTTCCATTCAATAAACTACAAGGCCGACAAGTTACCAACCACTACATGGCAACCAGTACTGGATCTCTCTCTCTATCTCTCTTTCTCTTTCTCTCTCTATCTCTCTTTCTCTTTCTCTCTCTATCTCTCTTTCTCTCTCTATCTCTCTTTCTCTTTCTCTCTCTATCTCTCTTTCTCTCTCTATCTCTCTTTCTCTTTCTCTCTCTCTCTATCTATCTTTACCTCGAACCTCCAAACTAGTGTGATACAAACATTTCCATATTCTAATGTTCTCTTCAATTAATAATGTTTACCTATGGTTCTCCCTTTAGCATCCAGATTATTCTGTCAGATTCAATGCTTATTTACTCACATTGTTTTGTATTAATTCTGCATTATCTTGTAGCCTTGAGTTTACAATGATGCGATTGTTTATTTTTAGAATGTCATTGTAGGATAGGTGTGAGAAGTTATGTTTAAACATAAAACAGGTAGAATATTTTGGCCGGATATGACCAGTTTTAATGCTAAAGTGTTCAATAGAGAACAACTTCATCAGCCCAGACCAGACTTCCATTTCCAAGGCTGACGCCTAGTCTTGACAGCTAGACGTTCTGATACACTTATAATTTGTCCTGGAATTTTGAATGAAATCTCTCCAGTGAATTTGAGCTTCAAACCTATAAAATAGATATTTCTCCATTCATTTGCAGCTTTCTCTTTGCCTTTTTTTTCTTCTTTTACCCTTCATATCAACTTAACATGCTACCCAGTTAAACAATAACACCTGGTCTTTAAACAGAACAGTGACCTAATATCACCTGATTTATAGATACCTTTTGGTCTTTGCTTTTGGGTCAGGTTCTCTCCTCACTTCTTGCCACTCAGACAGAACCGTGATCTATAAATGTACAGACGAGTCATCAACTGCTTTGATGTCACCAGTCTGGGAATGTCTGTAACGGTTATTGCTAGTTTTACTCTGACGAACGTTTTATTAAAAAAAAAATTACCTTCAACAAATTCCTAACCTACGTCAGATCACATATCAATTATCAATTAAAAACAAAACAAAAGAAAAAAAAACTATAAAACCTATAGGAATACAATTATTTAATGAATCAGGCCAATCTCTGATAAGATATACTGTCAATCCCAGCATTTCCCATCCAGAGTTCCACAGACACCTAGAATTCTGAGGTTACTAAGGGTTCTGCAAGAAATAGAGATGACTAATTATATATGTAAATTGAATTATGAATTAAAAGCAGGTTTTTATTTGTAATTTAATTTGATATTCACATGTGCTATGCCACAACACATCAGTAAATAGTTTTCACCCTGTTTGCATATAAGTCATAGACCAGAGATTCAATTCATTTTGAGATGATCCGAGTATATGGTATTGATATGCCACAATAATGGTGAAATATCAATATCTACCATTCTCAGTGATTCTGAGGTGAATATTGCCTCGCCTGGTCCATGACATTCTGGTGTAGGCATCTTTCCCAGGACACTATCTAGCAGCAAATTCAGCATATAAACAAAATATGTGTATGTGAGGCCAATAATAGATAGATGTATTTTAAAGCCATTTTTATCTTTAATTCTTATTCATAGGGAAGATAGGGGAATCTTGTCATATGAAAAGGTGAGATTCTATAGGGGAAAATGGCTTCTTAATAGAGAATTTAGTCTTAAACAGGGTCTTGGATCTAACAAAATTTCTTAAAATCATCCCATTCGGATGGTGCTGTTAGTGCTCCATTGATATATATGTATATATCGTGGCCGTTGCCAGTACCGCCTGACTGGCCTTCGTGCGGGTGACACATAAAAGCATCCACTACACTCTGAGTGGTTGGCGTTAGAAAGGGCATCCAGCTGTAGAAACTCTGCCAAATCAAATTGGAGCCTGGTGTTGCCATCCGGTTTCACCAGTCCTCAGTCAAATCGTCCAACCCATGCTAGCATGGAAAGCGGACGTTAAACGATGATGATGATGATATCAATCAATTACAGTATATATGAGTTGAAGCTTTTTAGAGAATCTAGCTGTAACACCAAATTATCAACAGAGCTTTGGTGTATATATATATATATATACTGCTTTTGAAAATTAGTATCTTTAGGCTTGTCACTATCCTGCTACTAACACATGCTACTGTTTACCTTTTTTTTATGCTTACCAGCTTCTGGTATTGTGACTGCTGCTACATTACTTAAAAGTAACAGTAACCACAAGTACTTAATCTGCCAACAGTACAATAGCAGTGCTACTACTACTAATATATTGTAAGTTATATAAAATGAAGTATGAATTACTGATCAATGTTCTCTGACTTTTGGAAGGTTTGCAGTTTATATATGTGTATATATTGAATGTACACCCTTGAATGGTGTTAAAATATTACTTGAATTTTAATTTCTAGTTATCTATTTTGTTTTTCATTTACAGCAATAACAATGAACGGTTACACCAACGGTCATACCAGAGAATATAATTTCTTTGAGAAAAATGATGTGAAGGAGTTTCTGGACAGTATCCATCAGCTGATCTTAGACAAAGCATTGAATGATGGCACAAAAAACGACCACAGAGTCGTAGAGTTTCTTCATCCTAAAGAAATGCTGGTAAATATCTTGGTTTCATTTTTTTTTTTTTTTTTTTTTTTTCAAAATAATCTGTGTTCCAGCATGGCCACAGCCCCTGACTGTAATTGATAATAAAATGATATCATACTGTTAATGATTTATATCCTTAGACTGGCTCACTAATTGATTAGTTATATGATTGTTAAGAAGTACAATGTAATTCAAGTGATTATTACATACCATCTACCATCTAGTTGTTGGCACTCCGTCACTTACGACGTCGAGGGTTCCAGTTGATCCGATCAACGGAACAGCCTGCTCGTGAAATTAACGTGCAAGTGGCCGAGCACTCCACAGACACGTGTACCTTAACGTAGTTCTCGGGGATATTCAGCATGACACAGTGTGACAAGGTTGACCCTTTGAATTACAGGTACAACAGAAACAGGAAGTAAGAGTGAGAGAAAGTTGTAGTGGAAGAGTACAGCAGGGTTCACCACCATCCCCTGCCGGAGCCTCGTGGAGCTTCAGGTGTTTTCGCTCAATAAACACTCACAACGCCCGATCTGGGAATCGAAACTGCGATCCTATGACCGCGAGTCCGCTGCCCTAACCACTGGGCCATTGCGCCTCCACCATCTACCACCTAGGATGTGTGCTCAAACAACAATTAAATTCTAATTTCCTTATGAACTGAAATGATACATATAAAATCAAAAGGCCAGTTAAATTACCGACGGCTCCCTTGTGAAAGTGCTTCATTATTCTGAAACAAAATCCTATAAGAATTGACTATGCTTCTCATTCATCAAAAGTAACACTGTATTAAAGATGATAACTTATTAAGAGTCATTTAATCAATTACTTACCTCCAAAACTAACTTTGTACTTAGAGTAAAAGAAGTTAATTTTTATATTTATTGCATATTTTTATTATGTATTGAAACAACAAAAACTATATGTGACTAAACTTTACATATAACTCAAAGTGAACTACACAACTGTGTGTGCTTTCATTAGACTAAAAAATAAAAAAACAGGCTTTTCTCATTTTACTTGTGAAAGGTTATTTAGTTGGGAAAACCATGTTTACCATTAAAAAAAATTCCATTCCACATATTTGCAGTACAAGAAATTATATTATATAAAAGAAAAGAAAATGGACAACAATTTTGTACATAGTTGTTCTACTTGTTTTGAAATCTTGTGTAGTTGAATGTATCACATGTTTGATGCTTTTGTGTTCTTTGTATTCTCAATTATTTTCCAGTAATTCAGCTTTTTGTTAATCTAATATGTCAAATGGAATGTGAATTAACAAAATGTTGTATTGTTGCCTGATATAAATATATTACAAATATACTAGCAATATTTTATGACAAGCACAATGCGGCGAATTGGCAGAAACGTTAGCATGCCGGGCAAAATGCTTAGCAGTATTTCGGGGGTCAATAAATTAAGTACCAGTTGTGTACTGGGGTCAATCTAATCGACTGCCCCCATCCCCACCCCCAAAGACAAAAATTTGGGGCCTTGTGCCTAGAGTAGAAAAGAATACTTACAGAAAGGTGGCGAGATGGCAGAAACGTTAGCACACTGGGTGAAATGCTTAGTGGTATTTCATCTAACGTTACGTTCTGAGTTCAAATTCTGCTGAGGTCGACTTTGCCTTTCATCCTTTCGGGGTCGATAAATTAAGTACCAGTTATGCACTGGGGTCGATGTAATCGGCTTAGTCCCTCTGTCTGTCCTTGTTTGTCCCCTCTATGTTTAGCCCCTAGTGCGCAATAAAGAAATAAGAAACAGGCAAAATGCTTAGTGGTATTTCATCTGTCTTTATGTTCTGAATTCAAATTCCACCGAGGTCTACTTTGCCTTTCATCATTTCGGGGTCAATATATTAAGTACCAGTTGTGTAGTGGGGATCAATCTAATCAACTGCTCCCCACTCCCCAAAAACTTCGGGCCTTGTGCCCAGAGTAGTAAAGAATATTTTTATGACAAACACATTCTAAAAGCAGCATTTATTTCAAAAGCAGAGAAACAGGAAAATATTATATAAAGAATGATTTCAAAACAGTAATTACCAGAATGAAATAGCATATCTTAAATATATGAAACTATATACATAGAAATGTGGTTTGACATAGTTCAAAAGATAAAATTGTTTACTGAGTAAAGATAATAAAATACATAATGCCAAAAATAGCACTAAAGTACATATAACTTACAACTCTTTCAGAAGTAAATCACCTGAAGCCAACACTGATTATTTGATACATAACTTATTTTAAAATGTTCATGTCTAAAATTAGATCTCCAGTATATTGGAGGACATAATTTACCTTACAGTCAACTGGTGTCTCAGACTGAACTGCTTATAATAGCCAAGGTATTTTGGTTCAGGGGTACCTTGACCATCCAGGACGATTGCAATGCGTGTATCTATGTATATGTGTATATATTATCATCATCATCATCGTTTAACATTTGCTTTCCATGCTGGCATGGGTTGGGCGATTTGACTGAGGACTGGCAAACCGGATGGCTGCACCAGGCTCCAATCTGATCTGGCAGAGTTTCTACAGCTGGATGCCCTTCCTAATGCCAACCACTCCGAGAGTGTAGTGGGTGTTTTTACGTGCCATTGGCACGAGGGCCAGTCAGGCGGTACTGGCAGTGGCCACGCTCAAAATGGTGTATGTATGCATGTATATGTATACTTATGTATATATATGTAGGTGCAGGCATGGCTGTGTGGTAAGAAGCTTGCTTCCCAACCACATGGTTCAGTCCCACTGTGTGGCACTTTGGGCAAATGTCTTCTACTATAGCCTTGGGCCAACCAAAGCCTTGTGAGTGGATTTGGTAAACGGAAACTGAAAGAAGCCCATTATATATATATATATATATATATATATATATATATATATATATATATATATATATATATATACACGTGTATGTTTGTGTGTCTGTGTTTGTCCCCACTACCATCACTTGACAACCAATGCTGGTGTTTTTATGTCCCTGTAACTTAGTGGTTCGGCAAAAGAGACCAATAGAATAAGTGCTAGGCTTACAAAGAATAAATCTGGGGTCGTTTTGTTCAACTAAAGGCTGTGCTCCAGCATCGCCACAGCCAAGGGATTGAAACAAGTAAATGAATAAAAGAATATATATATTTTTATGTATGTGTGTTTGTGTGTACATATGTATGTGTATGTGTATATATGTATATGTGTGTTATTTCTTTATTGCCCACAAGAGGCTAAACATAGAGGGGACAAACAAGGATAGACAAAGGGATTAAGTCGATTACATTGACCCTGGTGCATAACTGGTATTTAATTTATCATCCCTGAAAGGATGAAAGTATTTCGCACGACGTGCTAACGTTTCTGCCATCTCACCGCCTTAAATATATGGGTGTGTGTACATACATATATGTATATGTATGTTAATAGTAATTGTAAGACAACAAAAGAATGAAAGAGACCTTGATATTATGTGTGTGTATATATATATATATATATATATATATATATATATGCATATGTATGAAAATATTTGTATGAGTGTGTGTATGTATAAACTGTATTCATTCATATGAGCATGCATAAGCAACGATTCATGCATGTTGATGAATGTAAATTGTATTCTGTTAATTCTAGAACAAACTTCAACTGGACATTGGAGAAAAAGGCACTAACAATGAAGTATTGTTGCAATTTTGTGAGAAATTAATCAACATGAGTGTAAAGACAGGTAGGAATACTTTATACATATATTGTCACATTTTGTAACATGTGCATACACACACACACACACACCTGCAACATCACTTGAAATGAGCTAACAAAGGAGGTTCTACGTGGTCGCTCTATCTGCTAGAAATAACAGCCAAATCGCCTGAGGGATGTACACTTTTGATAACTTGCCCCTAAACACGCGGTTTCTGAAAACAAATACAAAAACATGGGATGGTCATGACTGGAATGCATTTGTTGTTGTAGGTTTATTTGTTCAGAGTTGACCTAGGGTTGAACAACATCAGCCTCACTTAGCAACAGAAAAATTGTATGGTATGACTTATTAGATTACGAGAGTTCTGAAGCATAGCTTGTCATAATGGATGTGTTTAAGACGAGCTGTCTGTGGAAAAACTTTTCTATGTTGATGATTAGTTTCTAGTTCACGTTACTGAAAGACTGAGGAAAATAAAATACCAGGCGGAAGTGATGAAAGCTGGTCTTTACGAAGATGACAAGTGACCACAACAAGTAGTTAGGTGTCATGCTGAAGAAAACCCTTTCCCTCCATGCAAAAAAAAAAAAATAGCAACAGACGTGGTGGCGGTGGCAGCAGCGGAAGAGGACATAGTTTAATTGTTGTTGGCACTCCGTCGCTTATGACATCGAGGGTTCCAATTGATCCGATCAACGGAACAGCCTGCTCATGAAATTAACATGCAAGTGGCTGAGCACTCCACAGACACGTGTATCCTTAACATAGTTCTCGGGGATATTCAGCGTGACATAGTGTGACAAGGCTGACCCTTTGAATTACAGGTACAACAGAAACAGGAAGTAAGAGTGAGAGAAAGTTGTGGTGAAAGAGTACAGCAGGGTTCGCCACCATCCCCTGCCGGAGCCTCGTGGAGCTTTAGGTGTTTTTGTTTAATAAACACTCACAACGCCCGGTCTGGGAATGGAAACCACGATCCTATGACCGCGAGTCCACTGCCCTAACTACTGGGCCATTGCGCCTCCACACATAGTTTAATATAAACTTACAAAAGAACCTCTACATAATATGCTGATTATGCTAGAAACAGCAACCAAACCTCTCTCTCATACAAGTTCAAAGGCTTAAAAAGTGAGAGATACATTTGTAGGGAAGTGGTTATACACCATTAGGTGTACACCACTTCCGTACATTAAATTTCTAGAAGAAACAACGGAACGCAGATTCTGAACAACATAACAATATTTATTTACAGTGGAATTCAGTTCATGCTTGGAGGGAATTCGGTAGCTCGTCGCCCTCGGTTACTGAGACGCCTTCTGAATGATTTCCGTGGTTATTTGTGAAGCTCTGGTGCTGACATGTGAGAGAGCTCTGTTGGACGTCTTGGCTCGACGGAGATCAGTCAACGAAGAGACTGAGAAAAGGCGCCGAAGCTGGGTGTCAAACTCTACGCATGCGCATGAGACTCTTCCTGTATTCCTTCTGGAACTAGTCCCTGCGCATGCATGGATAAAACTCCGGACATTGAACATATAACAGTCATCTGCTATAATGTGTCACTACACATTGGATAATGTAGTTCTTATGTATCCTTGATCATGTCTCTCCTACTCAGTCAGAGACGGCATGCTATTAAGCAATATTTCTTTGTATTTTAGGTAAACCAGGATTCTATAACCAACTTTATGGTTTCGTTGATCCATATGGTTTGGCTGGATCATGGATCACTGACTCGCTCAACACAGCATTGTAAGTATCGTTTAAATGAATATTATTCCAACCAGTTGCAAATTAAGAAGTTTGTTTCTGGTTTTTTCCCCATTGTACAACTCTTGTTATATCGCCCTGTATCATCCAATGCTTTATACATATATATAAAAAAAAATGCAGGCATGGATGTGTGGTAAGAAGTTCACTTACCAACCACATGGTTCCGAGTTCAGTCCCACTGCATGGCACCTCTAGCAAATGTTTTCTACTATAGCCTCAGGCCAACTAAAGCCTTGTGAGTGGATTTGGTAGATGGAAACTGAAAGAAGCCTGTCGTATATATATATACAGGGTGTCCACAAGGTCTGGATACATGGAGTAAATAAAATCATAACATAAACAATTAAATATATGAAATAATCATTTCTTAAAGTATGTGTTAATCCCCATGTACCCAGACTTTGTGGACACCCTGTATGTATATATATATATATATATATATATATATATATATACATATATATATATATGCATATATGTTTGTGTCTGTGTTTGTCCCCACCCCCACCATCACTTAACAATCGATAGAATAAGTGCCAGGCTTAAAAAGAATATGTCTTGTTCGACTAAAGGTGGTGCTCCAACATGGCCACAGTCAAACGACTGAAACAAATAAAAGAATATAATATCAGGAATGTTTGCGGTACAATTTTCTTGAATTTTTGAAAAAGTGGGTAGTCTCATAATGTTTTAAGATGCTTCTAGACTGAGAAAGTGGGATTCCTGGATGCTGTTAGAGAAGCAAAACTTCTAATACAATTGAACTATTGGAAGGAGTGAGAAAAATGAAAGTAACTTTTAGGTCTCTTCAATTTTATAGTAGTCTATAGCCGCTACCTATCTTCTTCAGAAGATAGGGGTTGATGTAATCAACTTAACTCACTCCTTTGAAATTGCTGGCCTTGTACCAAAATTAGAAACCATTGTTGACTATAAAGGGATTTGTCTTAAGCTGCAAAACATGAAAGGCTACAACACCTTGCTTACCTGGTACCTTGCTTACCTGGCAGTGACACATTATTTTAGAATAGAGAGCAACATTATGAAGGTGTGTGTCAAAGAATTAAAGTATGCCATGTAGTTTGGTAGGTCACATTGTTAAGATGGAATCTTCCCAGAAGAGAAGGAATTAATTCTTAATTAAAAGTTAATTATTCATTTACAGACATACGTATGAAGTGTCTCCAGCATTCACAATGATTGAACATTATCTTATTCAAAAAGTGTGCAAAATGATTGGATTCCAAAATGGTGATGGCATGTTTTGTCCAGGTAAGTACTCAGGTTTTGTCTCTTTTTCACCCCATAGATTTCATAAAATTGTGGTTTTAACTCTACATTAGAAATTTTAATTAAAGTATCATCATCATCATTTAATGTCCACGTTCCCTGCTGGCATAAGTTGGCCAGCTTGACAGTATACAATGGGTGTCCAAAGACTACATTAGTGTGTGCTTTGGCATGGTTTCTGCAGCTGGGTGCCCTTCCTAACACCAACCATTTATTGGTTTCAATCTCAGGCAGACAAAATACCGCAAAGCATTTTGTCCAATAAACTAATAATTCTGTCAGCTTGCCACCTTTCTTCTAGTCAGGTGTCGCACTATGCGATGCTGTGGTCATCACGATGTCTTGTCACCTCCTCCTGTCCTCTACCCCATGGACAGCTGAGAATAAAGACAATCCTGTGGCTGCGATGTCTTTCAGCCAAGAAGTGGGTGGTCTGCCTTTTTTACGTCTGCCATTCACCTTGCCAGTTATGATCGCTCGCTCAAGTCCATCCCGACGCATGACGTGGCCAAAGAACCATAGCTTCCACTTCATGATGTTTCGCTGAAGCGTCATCTCGCAACAGAGCTTTCCTAGTACCCAGTTGTTCATCCTTCTCTCTGTCCACGACACTCTAAGGATTCTGCTGTAACACCACATTTCAAAAGCATTCACTCT
Organism: Octopus bimaculoides; assembly: GCF_046866305.1. Taxonomy (NCBI): domain Eukaryota; kingdom Metazoa; phylum Mollusca; class Cephalopoda; order Octopoda; family Octopodidae; genus Octopus; species Octopus bimaculoides. The sequence goes on from NC_142933.1 coordinate 96,954,454, forward strand.
TTTCTCGTCTGCCTTCAACAGTGTCCACTTCGCAATAGAGAAAGTGGCAGCCCAAAGTAGCCTTACCTTCAGCAGCCAACTTATTTGCAGTTATATGTTAACCTTCTAAAAGTGTGTCTAGTACACGCCTAAGAACATATATCTAGCCATATTAATTAATTTTCCATATGTCTAGCCATATTAATTAACTTTCCATATATCTAGCCATATTTTCTAACTTTCCATATGTCTAGCCATATTAATTAACTTTCCAATATTCATTTCTTACCTACACAACATTTCATTAAGGGCTATTTATTCAAATCTATTTCACTAATTAGAAATTCTGAATAGTAGTTGAAAATTGTTTTTGCATTACTTTATCCACAGGTGGGGCATTTATGAATATAATGAGCATCCATCTAGCTCGCTACCGAAACAATAATAATATTAAGAAACAGGGCATGTACAACCAAGAAAGAATGGTGGTTTTTGCTTCTGAAGGAGTAAGTATTTTTATTTTTACCTTGAATAATGATGTGTATGTATCGTTAATCTTTTGTCTTTAACTTGTTTTAGTCACTGAGCTGCAGCTGTACAGGGCACCACTTTAAAGGGTTTAGTTAAACAAATCAATCTTAGTAGTTACTTGTTTTTAAGTTCGGTATTATTCTATTGGTCCCCTTTTGCTGAACTGCTAGGTTACAGGGATGAAAATAAACCAGTTGTCAAGCAGTGGGATGACAAACATAAACACACACATACACAAGCACACACACACTACGCATGCATGCAGATATACACACGATGGGCTTCCATGCAGTTTCTGTCTATCAAATTCACTCAGAAGGCATTAGTATACTAGATATGTTTCTTGTCCAAGGTGTCACACAGTGGAACTTTGGATAAACAGATGCAAATATATTCTAAGAGAAACCTGAGATCTGTTTTGCATAAGTTTCCAGTTATATTTCTTTGAATGATTTTATGAAAAAACCTAAAAATTTTGCTAAATTTCTTCTGGATTTTTCTTGTTTTTTTTTCAGTGCCATTATTCATCAGTTTTGGCAGTAGGATTTCTTGGCATTGGACAGGAAAACCTTATCAAGGTGAAAACAGACAGCAAAGGGAAAATGTCAGTCAAACATCTCCAGAATGCTGTGGAACTATCGTTGAAACAGGTAAATAATTGTGTACCTGCATATAATGTGTCATTGTTAATATCAGAATGAAAGCCTTTTATCAGTTTGTAAACCTGTAAATTTGTATGCGTATATGTGAAGGCACATGGCTTAGTGGTTACGGTATTCAGCTCACAGTTGCAAGAGCATAGGTTCAATTCCTGGCAGCATGTTGCGTCCTTCAACAAGATACTTTATTTCTTGCTGCTCCAGTCTACTCAGCTGGCAAAAGTAAATAGTTCCTGTATTTCAAAGGGCCAGCCTTGTGACATTCTGTGTCACTCCCTGAGAACTAGATTAAGAGCATGCATGTCTGTGGAGTACTCAGCCACTTGCACATTAATTTCATGAGTTGGCTGTTCTGTTGATCAGAACTGGAACTCTCATCATTGTAACCAATGGAGTACCACTACTAGTATGTGTTTGTGTTTCCCTACATATATGTCTTTAGCCGAACTGTTAAATTACGGGGACGTAAACACACCAGCATCGGTTGTCAAGCGATGTTGGCGGGGGGGGGGGGGGGAACACAGACACACAAACATATACACACACATACATATATATATATATATATATATATATATATATATATATATATATACATATATACAACGGGCTTCTTTCAGTTTCCGTCTACCAAATCCACTCACAAGGCATTGGTCAGTCCGAAGCTATAGTAGAAGACACTTGCCCAAGGTGCTACACAGTGAGAATGAACCCGGAACCATGTGGTTGGTAAGCAAGCTACTTACCACACAGCCACTCCTGCAATTTGTTTATAATGATTAAATGTTTCTGCTGTACATTCTTAGCTCACCCCCTCTGTGTCAGATTAAGAACACAATGAGTCACCTAGTCCCAGAACCGAAACCACAATCTCACACACACACACACACACACACATACACAAGTATGTTTATGTATTACTTTGTCTGGCGGAAATGTCAACTGATACATTAAAGGAACGTATATATCAATAAGCACAAGCTGCCAATGTTAGGATGACAAAGTCACAGGCTGCAATATTAATTTAATGAAGTCAGCAGAACATACAAGGAAATGTCATCGAATAACATTTTACAGGAAATTGACAGAGGTTTATTATTTCCTCCTTTCATTTTTAATTTCTTAAGCTGTCAATTTACCCTAGTCATAATATTCTTCTTTACGACCAAACTTATTTATGCTGCAGGGTGGGAAGGGTGGCAGAGATCTCGGTGTTATTTCTAAGTAACTACCTCATTTTTATGGCATTTTATCACCAGATTTTTATGATGCTTTATGTTTTAAGAAATGGTTACATGGTTTATTTTTAAAGTGACATTTTTTATAACCCAGACATTATTCTGCAAGTCATGATCTGTTATTGAAACGATTACGAAGTAATGAAATGTCATTAAAACTTTAGAATGTGAGGAAATTATATAGAGTCTATAGATACAGGCATGGCTGTGTTGTAAGCAGTTTGCTTCCCAACCACATGGTTCTAGGTTCAATCCCACTGCATGGCACCTTGGGTAAGTGCCTTCTAGTATAGCCTCATGCCAACCAAAGCCCTGTGAGTGCATTTGGTAGATGGAAACTGAGCGAAGCCTATCGTGTGTGTGTGTGACCAGGACTGCATTACCCAATATATTCTTTCTTCTTCAACAGTTAAGGTTTGACTCAAAGGAAATTTAACTGCTATTTCAAGCAAACAGCCATATAGAGTCTTCCTTCAAAGGCTTGATCATACCCAGATATTTATCTATATCTTCATTATAATTTCTTTTTCCAGGGTCTCAATCCAATAGCTGTTGTTGCTACAGCAGGCACCACAGTTCTGGGAGCCTTTGATCCTCTCAGTGAAATAGCAGATGTTTGTGCTCAACATAACATGTGGCTTCATGTTGATGTAAGTATATCTTTCTCAATATTTAAAATTTGATAAGGTGGTGAGCTAGCAGAAACGTTAGCATGCTAGACGAAATGCTTAGCAGTATTTTGTCTGTCTTTATTTTCTGAGTTCAAATTCCACCAAGGTCAGCTTTGCTTTTCATCCTTTCAGGGTCGATAAATTAAGTACCAGTTGCATACTGGGTCAATCTTATTAATTGGCCTTCTCTTCCAGAATTCCAGGCCTTGTGCTTAGAGTAGAAAAGAATATTTAAAATTTGATAATGCAGTGAGCTGATAGAAACATTAGCATGCAGGACAAAATGCTTAGCAGTATTTCATTTGTCTTTACTTTCTGAGTTCAAATTCTGCTGAGGTCAGCTTTGCTTTTTGTCCTTTCAGGGTCGATAAATTAAGTACCAGTTGTGTACTGGAGGCAATCTCATTGACTGTTCCCCCTTTCCCAAAACTTTCAGGCCTTGTGCCTAGAGTAGAAAAGTAGAAAAGAATATTTAAAATTTGATGAATAGTTTATAACAATTTTAATTCTATACAAATTTTGATGTCTTAAGATTCAGTAGACCCACTTTGATCTGTATTATACATGAAACTAAGGGGGCAAGCAGGCAGAATCATTACCAGCTGGGCCAAAGTGCTTAGCAGCATTTTATGTCTTTACATTCAGAGTTCAAATTCTGCTGAAGTCAACTTCGGCCCTTCATCCTTTTGGGGTTGATGAAATAAGTACCAGTCAAGCATTGGGGTCAATGTAATTGACTAGCCCTTGTCCCCATAAATTTCTGTCCTTGTGCCTACAGTAGAAAGAATTAATTATGCATGAAACTCAAAGAACTATAGAAGTGTTTTCACCTTCAAATTAGGAGTGTTGTTTTGAGTGCTGATTAAAATACCTTGAGGTATGAGTTCCAATCTCTGCATTCTGAGTTCAAATCCTGCCAGGGTCAACTTTGCCTTTTGTTTCTTCAGCTTCAGTAAAATGTACAAATCCTGGGGCCCTGTTTGGTAGAACTATGTAAGCACACCAGCATCAGTTATGTTGTGGGGACAAACACAGACACACAAACATATACATACACATACATACATTGTGTGTGTATATATATATATATATATATATATATACACGACTGGCTTCTTTCAGTTTCCATCTACCAAATCCACTCAAGGCTTTGGTCAGCCTGAGGCTAAAGTAAAAGACACTTACCCAAGGTCCCACGCAGTGGAACTGAACCTAGAACCATGTAGTTGGTAAGCAAGCTACTTACCACGCAGTCACTTAAGTTTTGAATTAAAATCTTCCACCAAACCTTAGTCAGAATTTACGTTCCTAACACTAGCTTAATGATAACTAAGTTATTTTACTAAATTCTGTGTTATATTTAAAATTAATTAAAAGAAACACAAAGCATCTCAAAATAAATATGGTAACGAAAGGATTAAATATTATATATTTACAGGCAGCTTGGGGTGGATTTGTACTTATGTCCAAAAAACACCGATACAGGATGGCAGGTGTGGAAAGGTAAGAAAAAGTTACTTTGATATGCAAACACCACACATTCACTTTGTAAATGTTCTTCCTTTCTACGTGTATGTATTTGTGTGTATACCTATATACATATATACATACACACACACACACACACACACACACATATATGTATATATATATATATATATATATATATATACTATATATAAAACAGAGATGTGTGTGTAATCGCTTTTCATGTGAAATCGACTTCACCAAATGCTTCCATACTTGTGATGCGTGAATAATTTGACCTCGGATAAATCTTAGGCTCTTCATTTGATTTTTTTTATTAAAAATAAATAATATTGCTTTATATTTAAGATTCACTTCTTTAAAAAGGTTCCTCAATGTCAACTTCCGGTATTGACGTAACAACGGCAAAAAAGCTTCACTCTCTATTTTGTGTGTGAGTGTGTATGAGAGAGAGAGAGTAAATATTACATACACACCGCTCTCTCACTCTGTCTCACACACATACACACGCACACACACACACCCCTTCACTCACTCACTATGTCTCTTACAAACACACACATACATAAATGTATACAAACATATTTACAAAGACACACGTGTGTATGTGTGCGTGGGGGGTTCCACAATCGCCATTTATTTCAATTACTCTTGTGAGGATATTCATGTAAATCATTTCTTTCATTTAATCCCTATTTTAATTTTCGTAAACGTTTCCAAGTACCAATGAGGCTTTTTGGCACATCTTCAATTTTCCCCATTCATGAGAGGCGCCCAGCCATCATTCATCTGAGTGTCCATCTACAGAATGTCCTCAAATTTCTATACAGCATATTATAAGCAACAATTTCATTCCCGAGCAACACTGGGTCTCTGCTAGTATATATATATATATATATATATATATATATATATATATATATACACACACACACACACATATCATCACCATTATCATCATCCTTTAATGTCTGTTCCATTTTCCATGCTAGCATGGGTTAGACAGTTTGACCAGAGCTGGCAAGGTAGGGAGCTGCACCAGGTTCCAGTCTGATTTGGTTTGATTTCTACAGCTGGATGCCCTTCCTAAAGCCAACCACTTCACAGTGTGTTCTGGGTGCAATTAACATGATTAACATGGCATGATTAACGTTATACTAGCACATTAATCATATATATAAAATATATACATATATATATATACACATGCACAAACACATGTATACACATACTAAATACAGAGAAAACACTGGCTTATCGGAAGTTATATACTCATATATTTTCAAGTTTATATTCATGCGTTTTGAGATTATCTATCTTGAAATTACACTCAAATACATATTTCTTTTTATTTCCCCCATATTCTAGGGTTGACTCCTTAGCTTGGAACTTCCACAAGATGGGAAATGCTCCCATGCAATGTAGTCTACTTGTTGTGAAAGAAAAGGTATGTACTTCTTATTTGTGTTCGTGTGGCTGTAAAATGTATGTATGGTGAAAATTTGTGAATTTGATTAACTGTTGTGCTTTCTCTATATAAATCTGTCAATCCTCTTAGAATGTGGACAGTTTTGCTAAGTGCAGTAGGCCAATATAAAAATCATAAATATATAAATATTGCATACATTTGGATGAAATTTTCTGGTACATTGTGAATATGGGTTTTATCCATATTATTGGTATATTGTGAATATGGGTCTTATCTGTCATTATGTCACTTTCACATATGAAAGTAGGTTGAATACACTTGAATTAATTATATGTGAATGCTTTCGCATATATCTACAAACAAGATTTGGGTCCTTGGACATCAGTTTTTTTAATTAAATAATTAATAATATTACCACCAAATTTTAACTCACTATTTGAAGTATTAATTGCCATTAAGCTCAAAATTGAAAGAAGAAAACAATCCAGAGAAATTTATTTGATAAAACTAAAAAAAAATAAACATATATGGTGCTGACTGGAAGTTCTTTCTAAAATGAGGATGAACTTTGTTTCTCACACAGAAGAGGTTTTTATTTCCAGCTTTTGTCCCTCAAATAAGAACATTATTTAAACAGATTTTGTGCAATTTAGGATTAAGCAATATCTGTGGATATTTGTGTTATAGGAGTCTAAGAGTTAAATTGTAAATGTAAAAGATTAATGCTGAACACTTAGTTGTTCTTTAACCCATTTATTATTCCTAAATTCTTCATTTACCATTGACTACTTTCAGGGAATTCTTGAAAAGTGTAATTCCACCAATGTGGAATATTTATTCCAAAGTGACAAATATTATGACAAGACATTTGACCAAGGTAAGTCTCTCTACTAAAGAATGACACTTATATCAAAGCAGAGGAATCACAATTTTCTGTGGGAGAAATATTACATTATTAAAATTATAAGAAAATTTATTTAATTTAAAATTCAGTAACTTTTTTGTTGTTTTATATGTTGCATTTTTAAATTGCAATTTTGCAAAGAAGATCATTACAGGACATACTGTTAACACTGATATAGTCAATTAAATTGTTTATCTAAATTCTTAACCCCTGAAAATACTAGAGGCCTATCAAATCCTTAAAAATAATCCAATTGAAATACGAAAACTATTCTCATATCACCTTCACTCTATCTGTGTATATACACTAAAGATAATGATTGTTCTACAGGAAATAAAACAATACAATGTGGCAAGAAGGTTGATAACTTTAAACTTTGGTTGATGTGGAAAGCTCGAGGTGACGCTGGAATGGCAGCTAAAATGGACAGAGTGATGGAATTATCTCAGTAAGTATTTCATATAAAATCACTTCAACTTAAATATTTTTATATCAAAGTGGCTATGTGCTAAGTGCAAGCATGGATGTGTGGTAAGAAGCTTGCTTCCCAACCACATGGTTTTGGGTTCAGTCCCACTGCATGAAACCTTAGGCAAGTATCTTCTGCTATAGCCTTGGGTCAACCAAAACCTTGTGACTGGATTTGGTAGTCAGAAACTAAAACAAGCCTTTCATGTATATATATATATATATGTGTGTTTGTAGATCAATCGAATAAGTATTAGGCTTTATAAAAAAGTACTGAGGTTGATACATTCGACTAAAATTTTTTTCATGGCAGTGCCCCAGGATGGCCATAGTCTAATGACTGAAACTTGTAAAAGATAAAAGATAAAAAGTTGAGCATATTAAAGAGTAAACTACAAGATAAATGAAGGCCAGAATACTGAAGAGTATGGGTTGTGATGTTGATAGTAATAAATTTATGGGCTTTATGAGGGCATTAATAACAACAGTGCAAGACTGAAATAATGAAGCATGGCACCTCTTTCGATGCTTACCAAACATAACGAAGATGCATGATATCACACATAATCCTTTATACAAAATGTGGTTTGAAGCGCAGGTGTGTGGAAGCAATAAATAAATATATATATATAAATACAGTGTACATTTAAACACATAAGAGGTATCCATCATAGGATTCTTTGCACGCTAGAAAGAACAGCTAAATTCCAAACCACTATTAGGGATAAAACTTCGAAGAGAATGAAAAATAAAAACATTTACCATCTATCTCCTGGACCATGGTTTCAGACTTATTTTAGCAGACTTATTTTATTATTAATTATATATATATATATATATATATATATATATAGAGAGAGAGAGAGAGATGTATATGTGTGTGTGTGTGTATATATATATATACATATATATATTTCTTTATATAAATATTTATATATGCATATGTATGTATGTATGTATATATATATATACTTATATGCACATGAATGTTTTGATTAACCAAAACTGAATTGTTTCCTTATATTTTCCAGGTATTTGGTTGACCAACTGAGAGCTCAAGATGATTTCCGTCTGGTTTTACCTGAAGTGAGTACAACCTACCATTTACAAACAGTATATCCTTCCTGTAAAAAGATGAAATTGGTCGCTATCATCATCATCATCATCATCATCATCATTATTATTATTATTATTATGTTTTTTTTTTCTTCTTTCTTCAAATTTTTTCCCATTTCTCGCAGTGTTTTCCGTACACCTAGGGCAGAGAAACGTTGTATGCATTCCCAATTTACACACGCAAATTCATAGGTAAAACATGTATTTAAGGGCGGGGGGGGGGGGGAAAAATCATGAATGGATGTTGTTTTCACAGCGATAATGCTCTTCTTAGTACATGAGTCGTTCCAGTTAGCACGACTTTTTGCACCTCCTGTAGAGATGGTAAGCCTGGGATCATTTTCAAATAGATTTCAGTATCTTTTTTTTTATCATTCCTAGAGATCCTACAATCACTGGTATGGTAGTCGCCTTGAGGTGCCACATTTTTTCAATTTCTATTAGCAAATCTTTATATTTACTGATCTTGTCAAATTCTTTCGCCGCTATATTATGATCACAGGGAATACTCATGTCAATTAATAAACACGTCTTCTTTGTCTGATTTTTTATGATAATATCCGGTTTATTAGCTTTTATAGTCTTGCCGGTATTATTATTATTATTATTATTATTATTATTACTATTATTATCATCATGACAATGACCCTGCTGAATCTTTAGCACACCAGAAGAAATGCCACTAAGCAGCATTTTGTCCACTGCTCTCAGCTTTACCTGTTATTCTTTTCAGGTCATTTACATAAGTGCGAGTTTATCACAGGTCAGTGTAATCAACTTGCCTCATGCCCACGTACTTGCTGGCCTTGTGCAAAAATTTGAAATTATTATTATATAATTCTAAGGCAGCAAGCTGGCAGACTCGTTAGCATGCTGGGCAAAATGGATAGCAGGAATCTCATCCTCTCACAAATCTGAACTGCATCTTGTCTGAGTTACTTCTCTTCATAATTAGTTGTGCTATAATTCTGTCTATTACATGCATGACTTGGTTCATCAGTTCAATATCTCTGCAGTTGCTTCTTTCTACATTTCTGTTGCTCTTGTAGCAATTAATGATGATTACACTGTTATACTAGTCATTGCATATAACGCCTACCTGCACTACCTGACTGTCTATTCAAGTGACCGTAAAGTGGTTAGAGTGTCAGGCTCACAGTCATAAGGTAGTGAGTTCGATTACCAGACCAGGCTGTGTGCTGTCTTCTTGAGCAAGACACTTTATGTAACATTGCTCCATTTCACTCAGCTGTAGAAATGAGTTGCAACATCATTGGTGCCAAGCTGTATCAGCCTTTGTGTTTCCCTTGGATAACATTGGTGTTGTGGAGATGGGAGGCTGGTACGCATGAGTGACTGCTGGTCTTCCATAAACAAACTTGCCTGAGGCTAACTTTCTTGGTTCAATCCCATGGCTATCCATGACTGAAGGGGGTCTTTTATTCAAGTGATTAGAATGTGTGCTATTTTACTAGAACCTTTTAGCATCTCAACAACTACCTCTGAAGGCCTGGCTGCCTTCTATATTTCAATACATGGCTGTTGTGTGGAATCTACATGGTGTAATATATAGCAAGCTTCTGCATAGTTTCTTGGTATAAAATTCCACTCACAGGGCATTTGTTGACCCAAGGCCATGGTAGAAAGCCATAATTGAACCCAGAACCACATGGTTGTGAGGTGAAGTGCTTAAATATACAGCCATGTTTGCAAGATTAAGCAACAACAAATCTTCCATCTACCTTCACCATTTAATCTCATTAGTATAGCTAGGGTTGTTTTATAAGGGCTGCCCTTTTTGGCCTGCATATACAGGTAAGCCTGTACATGCTATATATCTCAGGTATGTGGTGGGGTCCTAACTCAAGAGATGCCCTTGACTGCACACACTTTAGCTATGCCAGTGCTTAATCTCTGCTCACAGTCACCACATATTTTACCCCTTGTAGATAATATTTCACCATAATTTTTAACACAAACTACATTGCTGTTCAACACATCTGTGTTGCTGAATTCTCTACAATTAACTATTGTCACTTAACTATTAACTATTAATTAACTATTGTCACAGCAATTACTACAATATCCTAGCAAAAATCTCTTCCTTCTTCTCATTCTTTATTCATGCCATCCCTGCTGAAAGACTTAACACTTACTTGACTAATTAATGAAGAGAATTATTTTGTGCTTTTAACTCTAATGATATTTTCTTTTATTCATTTTTTTTTTTTTTTTTTTTTTTTTTTTTTCGCAGTTTGAATACTCAAATATTTGCTTTTGGTACATACCACCCTCCCTTGAGAATCAAGAGGAAACTGAAGAATGGTGGCAGAAACTCTCGAAGGTAATATTCTACATGCATATTTTCTTATATATTGAAATGTCCAACTCATGCCTGCATGGAAAAGAGGTTAAATGATGATGAAGATTATATATATATATATATATATATATATATATATATATATAGATACATACAGAGTACGGTGGATATACTGTCATCTAAATTATGCAAAAATGAAAATAACACTGACATCTCATTTTAACAGATATATTTACTAAAATTACATAAAAATATCTTGAAATACTAGAGTAAACATGTTTTAATGCACTAAAAACTTTTCATCCTGAATGTGCACTTCTGAGATTGTGGTGCATTTAATAGGCCATGTGTCTTTTATTGTCATATGTTTACTACATTATTTCATTATATCATTAATTAAAATAGTAGTGTATAATGCTCTATTTGATAATTTCATATATTCTACTCAAAACATTGTATTCTATAAGCAGTCCATTTTTTTTTTATGATAAATGAACTAACATTTTTTTTTCTTATTTTACTTCTCTTAAAAGGTTGGACCAAAGATAAAAGAACGAATGGTTTCTGAAGGCACTATGATGGTTGGCTACCAACCTCTACCTTCCATGAACAAAGTCAACTTTTTCCGTTTTGTTTTATGCCAAGAAAACTGTGAAGAATCAGATCTAGACTTTGTAATTGAAGAAATTCGACGATTGGGGAAAGACCTGCAATTTTAAATCATTAAATATTCTTTGGACATGAAAATTTCTTCTCATTCAGTGAAACCCTTATGAACTTTTTTCTGCTGTGGTTTGTAATAACAAAAAAATTCTATCTGTTTATACAGACAACATCATTAAGTTATAATGATATTAAACCAATTAAGTTGATCATTTGTGTGTATGGGATGCAGGATTTGTTTGACATGCATGGGTGCATAGCTTAGTATATATTCATCTAAAATAGTTTTGTTCATCTAATATAAAAATCTATATACATGTGTTTAGCTTACTGGTTTTGGCAGTTGGACTTGCAGTCCAACAATGCTGGGGAATTACCACCAAAGAAGCTTCATACAATCCCAGTTCTTTGTCAGTCTCAATTCTTTGTCTAGTCCTTTTTTTTATTGACCTCACAAAGAGGAAAGGAAATGTTGAGCTTTGGCAGAATTTGTACTGAAAACATAATGGGACATAGATAATTTAGATAGGTTTCGGCCATTATAGGACCAGACCATATCTAACTTAATAGCACCACCTGGTGAAGTCTTAACCAAATACCAGAAGGTATTTTTGTCTACCACTCTAATAATTCCCTTACATTGGATTATGCGTTTGTGAGTGTGTGTGTATGTGTTTGTGTGTGTGTGTGTGTATCTGACATTATCTTTATCAAAGCCATACTTCAATCTACTTCAAAACAGACGCATATACCTGCTTAAAGTAAAAGCAGGTTTTACTTTTATAATGATATTTTTATATATGCATATTTATGTGCATCTTTATATGTGTGTGTATGTATACATATATGTGTGTATATATATATATATATATATATATATATATATATAAATATATATATATATGAGCATGTGTGTATGTATATATTACATACATGTATGTGTGTGTGTGTGTGTGTTTACATATTTATATATTATATTTATGTATGTGTGTATATATATATTAACATATATATAAATAAATATATTTATATATGTGTGTGTCTGTCTGCATATGTATGTATATACATATGCCAGTATGAAACAAAACTTCTAAAATGAAAGTATAAATTATATATGTGGGCATGTGTCTGTTTGCACAGACATTTTTAATGTATGTATATATAGATAGTCATCCTTATAAACCAATTTCCACTCATCAAGCAAGATATATAACATCTGAAAGAGGTTCATGCAAGAGTTGACACTCATACCGTCAGTGTTCTCCTGCTTATAAGTAACTCAGAGGAACCGGTGAGTGCCACCAGCTGGCCTAGTTTTTCTAATCAGCTAAATTTCACAAGAAATCACCTGTATCAGCCATTTCACCACCAACAGAGAAGACACCAATATTCACTGGTGTTCATCATTACCATATATGTCTGTATATATGAATGCATAAAATAAAGAAATGTATACATTGTATAATTTTATGTGGAAAACTGTTCATAATTATATGTTCACCATTTATGTAAGTTTCTGTACGTATATACTCTTATGTTTGTTGATACACATCTCTTTAAAACTAGGAGTTAATAATGTTATTTGAATTTAAAATCATAGACATTAATTTAAATTAGTTTTCAAAGCTATTTATAGCTTTCCAGTATTTTAAAGCATTCAATTCATGAAACTTGATGTAATAATATTTTTTACTGTTTGTTGAATGAAAATCAAATAAAAGTTTTTTTCTATACTTGTTCTTTTGTATATTTATTTTTGCTTTTTGTGTTGGTGTATTTATGTTTCTTATCTGAGAACTTTGTACTTAATGTGATGGGAATGACAACCTAGTCTCTGTCAAGATCTATAAGTGTTTGGAGTTTAGCTGGTACATAGGTCCAGGGCCTTGAACATCAAGGAAGGGCCTTGAGCATCTGCTGAGCCCTTCCTTAAAAAAAAAGGAAAGCTTAAAATTTTGAGAGAATCCTAACCAAAAGCATTCTTATTCCACCTCACCAAATTTCTCTTGGAAGCCCTAGTCTCTGTCAACAGCACAGAAATACAATTGCTACGTATACTAAGAAAATTAATTTATCCTACAGTCTTTATAACACTGAGTAACAAAACTAGATTTATTGTCTGCAACCCAGACAAATGGTGTTGTACTAAACTAAATCAAGTTCACTGATTCTGAATCTGAACTCAAAATTGCTGTAGCATGTCAGGATTTTGAGTTATGTGCATAATTATATATTAATACTATATTAGAATTACGAATAGTTAAATTCAAGGTAAATATTATTATAATAGTATATTAGTACTGTATATAGTAAATTTATGTTCAAGGCAAATAGTATTATAATATGATAGTACATAGTATATTTATGTTAAGGGAATACTCACTTTATTTTTGATATGCTCAGCTCAGAAATGTTTGAGACGCTTGCTCTTGTGCTTATGTGTCGTGTTGGTCTCTTGTTGTTGGAGCCAGCAGAAGTCACTCATTATGTGTAGATTGAACCGGCCTTGATACCTCGTTTCTATCTCAGATATGTCCTGGTGGAACCTCTCACCATGCTCATCACTAAGGGCACCAACATTCGAGATGAGAATGCAAGAAGTGCATTTTAAGGGACATTTGGCATCCCATTCTTTCATATGCTGTTAGCATGTTGTTTATTAAATCAGCATAATTTTCAGCTCTATGATTTCCAAGAAAGTTCTGTACAACTAAAACAAATGAATCCCATGCCGTCAGCTCAACTGGATTCAGTTTACCTCTGAATTTGCTATCGGATATCAATTCTCTGATCTCGGGTCCAAGGAAAATGCTTGCTTTCAGTTTTGCGTCACTTTTCTTTGCACCATAGTTTACTTTTAGATACTGGAAGCCACAGACATCGTGTGTCATTGCTTTTACAAAGTTTTTCATGAGGTTGAGTTTGATGTGAAGAGGTGGAAGGAAGATGTTTTACGGGTCTACCAGTGGCATATCCTGCACATCGTACCGACCAACTATGCGTTCATCTCTTTTAGGCCAGTCTTTTACAGTGTAATGATTGCTGTCGTCACGGCTGTTCCAAACACACAAGAAGCATATATTTTTGGTGCATCCCAGCTGCAGTCCTACGAGGAAGAAAATCACCTTTAAATCACCACAAATATTCCACTTGTGAGCTGAGTAATTAACTCCTTTCAGAAAGAGTTCCATACCGACAACATGACCCACAGGAATGGAAGGTTTTTCATTACCATTATGTGACAACACAGTTTTGAGGCTAACCTTACTCGAGTCTATAAACAATCTCCATTTGTTAGCCACATGCATGTGTCCTAGTTTTTGCATGAGTGCATTAACATCAGCACAGAAACAAGCATTATTTCCTTGCTTGGAAAAGACAGATAAGCCTTCATGGTGAGAGTGGAAAATGAAAATTTTCAAATCTTGTAATTTGGATCCCAAAACTTCTGCCCTCTCCTTTGACAATGCTAGGTCTCTTACTAAATCGTTCAAATCTTCTTGATTAAACTAGCCTGGCTCAATTTTCTCAGAATCACCTACGTACTCTTCGTCGATAGGAGAGTCAGTGAAGCATGTGAGAGGGGAACTGGGACAGAGTTCTCGAAGTCATGCGAGACTGGTTTTAGAGCCGACTTACGATTTGCATGCACAATTTTTGCTTTGGTCTTCTTTGAGAAACCACTAATATTAGTCATGCAAAATCAGAGACATGATTGGTTGGCTCACGCCATACTATTGGTACAACAAAAGGCATTCCCTTCCGTTTTCCATTCAACCACTGTGTAAGTCCTGAGTAACACACGGTGCAGCATGTATGAGGTGGTGACCTCTTGTCTTGGTCCCCATCTTTACACCTGAAAGAATATTTATAAGCAATTTTTAATTTGGTGGCAATGTTCCTTCGCTGGTCACGTGGAGCAAAGTTTCCACAGACATAACAAAAGTTGTCTGGATGATTCACACAGCTTCTATTCATGATCTAACACAATGAACACAGTTAAAACAGTAATCACGCAGAGCGAGAGATACAAATACCACACGTGACGGCAGCGCAAACGACACTGAGAGTTACCAAGAACAAACTGACGTATTTGGCACTGCACACAATACGTCAGCGCCATCTATTGCTAAACTAAATCATGAACTTTCTCATCGTTTGTTTTATTAATGTTATTTCTTTAATTTTGAATTAAGACCGCTTTCACTTATGCAGATTTTATAACACGGCCTATATCTAACCGAAAGTATAGTTATAATCTAGCGCATGCACATAACTCAAAATCCTAACGTGCTAGAACAATTTTGAGTGCAGATTCAGAATCAGCATCCTCGATTAAGCCTTAACCACAATAGCAAAATCTTTGTTGTCCAGTGTAATCATAAACAGCACATAATTAAGACCTTTCAAATTCATTAATTGTTACACCTTGCAATGTCTGGTAATGTCTCATGGCAATTCGTTCGTTTGTTTTACGTCCTTTTCTCCTCTATTGCTATCGTGGGTTGAACGAATACATATATTGGGGCATCGTATTACAGCTGGTTGCTCTCATAATAAGAAAGTCAATACAGATCATATGACAAATCGCGAGCACCTTGCAGTGGCTGTAAGCTTTGTATCTCAGCCCGTAACTCTCTGGAACTCTCTACCTGTAGGTATCAACTATATAGAAGTTGAAGCTCAGCACAACCGAACGACTGAGTTTCCTCACACAAAAATCGCAAATATTAAGGGTGTTGTTACTTCACTCGTGACGAAATAATTTTGTGGTTACATATTCCTATTTGTTTATTCGGCTTTCTTCCCAATCTAGACATGAATTCTCCTGAATTCCAATTACTGCATCAGTTAACATTGTTATAGTTGTTGTCCATATCGATATAGAATAAAAAGCATTCAAAGCCACTGTAAGTAGTTTAGAACTCACCATATGATCTATACTAACTTTATCACGGAATAATGAAAGACACGAAGTCGTCCTAACTAAGGCATGAACCACTAAATTAGATATCGTTAATCCTCTAGAACGAGCTCACTACCTTCTTCAGCAATTTGAGTTATTATTTAAATCTTGGTTGGACCATGTACCTTTTTGAGAACTGTCCACTGGGTAACAAACACAAGAAACACACTAACAATGTTCATGCTTTTCACAATAATATAAACTAAAATATACTGGTCTGAAATGTCATTCGTTGCAAATGTGCCACTAGTATAACCTATGTAGTATACGTTCTTTAATATTATGTAACCTGGGAAAGGCGACGAGCTACCAGAATCGTTAGCATGCAGGTCCGAGGTTATAATAGAAAACTTTTGCCCAAGGTGCCACGTCGTGGAACTTAGCTTGAAACCATGTGGTTGGGAAGCTAACCTTTTACCACTCAACCACATACTAAAACATCAAACATAAGCATATTTTAATATTTAATAAAACGGAGAAAAGTTACGTTATGCGTAGCACTGTGGGACTGATGCGTTTCAAATTTAGTATAAATGTATGTAAATCGATGTTTGATGCAATAACCTTGAACGAAAAGTAAAATGCAGAAAATTGATGAGGAGCTGTTGCCAAAAATATTAAGGGAAACTTGTTGTTTGAGGGTGTATGGATGGTGAGAGTTGGTAATGTACAAGTGTTGTGAATAATTTGGTTGAGCACATTCTATGTCAGAGTAACAGAAATCGTTGCACGATCAGTGGAAGGGAAAGAGAGGAGAAACAATGCATCTGTGAGCAAGTACTATAAGCGTGTTGGCGACAGAGTCTTTGCCAATCATTTAGATCAGTGGTTCTCAACCATCTTTTGCCTATGGAGCCCTTTGATCCTTATTTTACTCGAGTGGACCCTCATAGTTATTCGAAATATATGTATATATATATATATATATATATATATATATATATATATATATATATATATATATGTATATATGTGTATATATATATATATATATATATATATATATATATATATATATATATATATATATCCTACAGTATTTTTATAATTAAATATTATTAGGAATTGCATAGAAAATTGTTAAAGTATTTTCTGTATTATAAAAAGTATAAGCAATTTATTGCACTTAAATTTTAACAACAAATCCTTATATAGACCCTCCGCCAAGGGGCATATGGACTCTGGTTGAGAACCACTGATGTAGATAGTCATTTAGGATTAATTCTGAGATGTAGCACATGCCAGGTGAGCAATATTTTTAAGTGGGTCAAAAAGAAAGAAAATCCCAGATTTCGGTATGTAGCTTTGAGAGTGTTATTTAATATATCCAAGTTCGATCTGAGTGATTTATCAGACATCGTTTCAGAGATTTTTGGGTCTTTGCATTGTCCAAAACATATTTCTAAAAAAGCATGGAGATTTTGAAGGAGATTATGTTCTCATAGACACGTTGAAAGATGTTTTCTAAGATTCAGTGCAGAGCATAGAAACAAAGCAAGCCTAACACCAGCTGTAAGCTGTCTGGGTTGCAATATGGATGAAGCCTATGTGCAGAATGTTAAAGAGGAATAGATGGGTACATCTCAAATCCCCACTTCTCTCTCTCTATCTCTCTCTTTCTCGCTTTCTCTCTCCCTCTCTCTCTCTCTCTCTCTCACTTTGTGTATGTGTAGTGTGTACCTGTGGTTAAAGGCAGCAGCAGGACGGTGGTTAATTTATCGAAGAGAAACTGTGAAATGCGTAAAACTTTCAGTTACACAGGAGCTGATAAGCACTTGGAAGTGAAGAGATCCATCAGCACACTCTGCAGTTGATCGGTATGACTGATAGGAAACTTCGGTATAATGAACAAGAAATGAACTGAAGCCATACGAAATTAATTCACCTTTCAAGTTCTGATGCCAGACGCTGTGAAAAAGCAACAATATTTATTTTATCGAAGCCAATGTTACTGGTGGATCACGTGCATCCAAGAGCTGGTTCCTGGTGAATATAGCTCTATGCTAAGTGTTGAATCTATTCTCCTGAAATGCCAGTTTGGATGCGTGGAACGTGTAAAATAGCATGAAGGGCATTATGATCCTGAAGGCTGTTATCTGCAAAGAGCTGATATAGGAAAGCTGTTCAAGTTGGCGCTTGAAACTCCGATCTAAAGATGTCACCTGAGATTGCATGGGAGAAGACAGCGACTGACGCTGATCAATTAAAGAAAGAAGTAAAATTTGTCCAATTGGAAGAAACAGCAAGCAGAAAAGAAAAAAAAAATCTAGAGTAAGATCCACTATACCAACACTACCAAAAATATTCTGTATTATCTGTGGTCGTGGTTGTACCAGCACCTGCAGTTTACAATGACACGAAAGAGCAATGACTTACCATTCAAGTTTCTTATCTAAATTTGCAACACCAACAGCAAAAGGAATCCTTTTCTGGTCTCTCTCTCTCTAACTGTGCACATTCACATAGATATACTATCTCTCTCTCTCTCTCTCTCTCTCTCTCTCTCTATATATATATATATATATATATATATATATATTAATAAGGAGAACAGAGTTTTATTCTGTTGTCAATTACGTCTTTCCATTTCTGCACCTACATATGTTTCTGCAGCAATTTGGTGCACACTGCAAAGCTTTGCTTCTTGGTATGCATTTTGGTGTTAATTGCTGCTTTTTCAGGGTGTTTATATATATATATATATATATATATATATATATATATATATATATATATATATATGTATGTATGTATGTATGTATGTATGTATGTATGTATATAATAAGTAAAGATTGAAGTTAATAGTATGTTTATTCCATAGTTTAAAATTGTTTCAACAACTTGCAGGTGATGTTATGCCATAAGTTTCAATCATCATTGAGTGTGTGTATGTGTGTGTGATTTTATGTAACGAGCACGTATAAGTGAATATAATAATAAGTGTACTCAGAGAGCACAAACCTCCGCCAAGGCAACACCAACAGCCTCTCAACGATTAGCTAGAGATGATTTTTTAAAACTAGAATACTAAAAATGAACCCGACCGCTCCCAAAAATTAAGTAAAAAAAAAAAAACGAAAAAAAAACATAGGAAAATAATCCAGAATCATTGTCCGGTACCAGATTGATCCCAAAATCTAATCGGTTCTTGCTAGTCACAAGGCCAAACATTCCTGGAAGTTTTATTCGAATCCATCCAGCAGTTCTTGAGATATCTTGTCCATGGACAAACAAACAAAACACGACTGAAAACAATACCTCCGCCTTCGGTAAGGCGGAGGTAACAATAACGAACTTGCAAGCAGTGCTTAGGTGCACTGTATGTGTCGGATGTTATAAATCAAATTTTACAAGATAATATTCAGTATTAAAGAAACCAACGCAAGTCACAGAATTCAGTGAAATAAAATAAGACCAAGACATTTGTTTTTTTCTAAAATTCCAAATTTTATTTTCTTTCTTTTTTTGTCTCAGCAAATGTCCGACGTGGGCAAGATGGAACTTAACATTTCAGCAATGTTATGAAACCAGAATCAACTCATTGCTTTCTTATTTACATTTGCACCATTGCGAAATCAGAAGACGCTCTAAGGGAACTTAGGGTAAGCGTGTATTAGACGCAGATACCCCAGAATTTCAACAACTGTTCGGTGTCAGGTGCACGCGAAAAGATGGCGAACTGTTTATGAGCGTAAAAAGGTGTGAAGAGTTGACTCTGCTTCCAGGTTTAACATTAATATTTTTTATCCAGAATTGACAGGATATGAGATCCACTTTTGGTGTTATCAATGTGGATTTGACATCAGACGTAGATGTAGTTAGTCAAATATTAAAATAAAATTCCCTGACAATTTAGCTAAAGCAGACTTGTCCCAATTCCACAAAGAAGTCTTGTTCATCTTTGCCATAGTCACGAACCTGAATATTCCTGATTGGCAACTTCGTTGGATAGTCAAGATTGATTTCTATCACAGTTTTCTCAAACTTGTTGGTCTTGTGCTGAAAATAATAATAATAATAATAATAATAATAATAATAATAATAATAATAATATTAATAATAATAATAACAACAACAACGACAACAACAATAATAATAATAACAATAAATAATACCCGGATGCAGTACCAGGCAGTGGCTCTCATGGTTTCTGATCTTAATTGATTGGAAGTGTTATCATGTACATTGTTTTGTCTTGGGATAAAAAAAATAGACTACAGCAAATATTCTGCTTAATACCACAGATTTGCTTGTCAGTTGTTTGACCTTAACCAGTTGAGCATGTCCCTTGGTGTATATGATATTTGTATGCTGTGTTTGTGTGTGCGTATGTGTGTGTAGGAGCGTGGCTTAATGGTTAGGGTATTTAGTTTACGATTACAAGGTCGTGAGTTCAATTCCCGGCGACGCGTTGTGTCCTTGAGCAAGACGCTTTGTTTCACGTTGTTCAAGTCACTCCGCCAGCAAAAATGAGTAGTACCTGCAGTTCAAAGGGCCAGCCTTGTGTCGCGCTGAATCTCCCAAAACACCTACGTTAAAGGTACACGTGTTTGTAGAGTGCTCATCCATTTGTACATTAATTTCACGAGCAGACTGTTCCGTTGATCGGAATAACTGGAACCCTCGCTATCGTAACTGACGGCGTACCAATAGTGTATATATATATATATATATATATATATATATATATATATATATATATATATATATATATACGGGGTTGGGATATTGTAAAAGCTTGTTATTCTGAGGTTGTCTGTTCCTCACACTAAAAGATAGTACATAAACATGTGAATTAAATTGCAGAAAATCGATATAAAATTACCTGACATCCATCACTTATAACAGAGTATCGTGCGATGCCTGTGGATTTTAGCGTATTTTCATCATAATCTTCAAATTGGAGACCTTTGCTTGTACTGCCAGTCTGAGCGTTTTTATGAGCAAAAGTATTGCGGCAATGGAAAGTAACGTTCTGTGAAGCTTTTTGATGTAAAACTTGCAACATCTTAATTTGACGGCCATCAGCCTTGTAGCTGAACTGTAGAAGGAGAGATATATACGAAAATATTAGGAAGCAATTAACAAATGTACAAGGAGAAATATATATATGAAAATATTAGGAAGAAATTAACAAATGTACAATCTCTTATTTGTTTATGCGTGTACGTGTATACGTCATAAGTTCTTGGTGTATGCATGTTGGTATCCACTTACGTTTGTATGTGCATTTGTATGTATGTTTTTATGTGTATATGTATATATTCATGTAATGATAGAGAGAGAGTGGTGGGGAAAGAGAAAGAGAGATGGAAATATAAAGTATGTATTTGTGACCAGTTATGTACACATATATACATATATATTTGTGTTTGTGTGTGTGTGCGCGTGTGTCTGCATGTTTATATATATGCCTGTATGTGTGTGTGTGTGAGAGAGAGAGAGAGTGTGTGTGTGTGTGTGTGTGTGTGTGTGTATGTATGTGTGTGTGCGTTTGTGTACTCAAACAATCTCAATAATCTATATATATATATATATATATATATATATAAAAGAGAATCTCTGTCCGTTTGCGTGTTTGTTCGTTGTTTGTCCACCAAAATGAAAGTAACTGATTCAAGGGAGGCTATATTTCCTATTATGCTTTTGCTTATTTTATCGCAACAAAAGTTATGCAATGGTGCGACACTAATTGTGCACAAACCTATGAGAAACTATTTTTGAGGCAAATATTCTCACTGGTTGTGGTAAAGGTGATACTGTCTTCGTTTCTCGCATACCAGCTACACCATCAAATGTCCCATTCCAATTTAAGCCGTTACAGTTTCCTATCCCACTTCCTTTTGCCATGAGCATTAATAAATCTCAGGATCAAACACTAAAAGTTGCTAGATTGCAACTTGAAGAACAAACAGAAATTCGTATATGAAATCCAGCTTTTTTCTGCTTCAATTATTACGTCTTTCTCTTATATAATACACACATACAGGATAAGTAAACCTAAATCTATAACCATAGTCTCACCCTCGTTCAGATTCGAAACTGAATCTTTCAATTCTCCTTGGGCATACGGCCTATTCAAATATCAAAAGAAACCATGACAAATGCGTCTTCCACTTCACCTGTGGCCTTCTCAGTGCCATCGCTGTCACCAGGATTCCGTAAAGCTAGTCTTCTATATGATATAGCTATTCTTCTAGCTTCATTCACGTTCAAACTGAATCTTTCAATTCTCCTTTGGCATACCGCCTATTCAAACGTCAAAAGGAACAGTGACAAATGGATGTTCCACTTGACTTACAGCCGTTTCAGTGCCATCGCAATCACCTGGATTCCGTAAAGCTATTCTCCCATACGATATACCCAGTTTTCTAGCTTCTCGGCCCGAGAAGTAGAAAAAGTAGTTACCCAATCAACGACGGATATTACTACTAGTTTTTAATAAAATAAATTCATATAAATTATAAACCTATACTTACTCCTTCGTTTTTAGTTACTTGCAAGTAATCTTCACCAGGTGCATAGATCTCGCTTGGTTTCTTGTGCTGAAAAAAATATTACAAGGAAAGTAACATTTTATATGTTTTCAATATAAATGTCGACATCATTATTTATTTAAAAAAATTTTCTTTTCTTTAGTATTAGGGTAAATAAATGT
>NC_142933.1:96982546-97002546 GCF_046866305.1 Octopus bimaculoides
AAGTTCCGACAACAAAGATATGAAGTGGGGGTTCAATTTTTTTTTTTTTTTATATGATGGGGAAAATATAAAATTTATAAACTAATAAATGCAGAAATAAAAACTAAACTTTCAACTTACGGGAGGTCCAGCTGGTCCAGCGGCTCCAGTAATACCCTAGAAAAGAAATAATTGAGAAATTCAGTGATGGTAGAAAACATGATCCAATATTTAATTGAACGCTAGTACTCAACACCCTAATTCTATTATTATTATTGTTCAGTAGTTTTATTTTTATAACGTGCTTTCACTTCACTACCGAGCGCAGCTCTGTGTGCCTTGGGTATGTGCTGTGGTTTGCTGTGATGCTCTTATGGTTACTGTATTGAAAGTGTTTTGCGTAGGATGTATGCAGTGCCCAGTAGTGCAATTTTCTGTATGTTATATATATTTGTAAGTCCTGGTGTTTTTGTTATGTATTTGTCTGAATATTTTTTTATTATACCTAGGGCACCTAGTATGATAGGAATTGTTTCTGTTTTTAGATTCTACATTCGAGTTACCTCTATTTCCAGGTCTTTGTATTTTGAAAGTTTTTCCATTTCTTTTAGGAAAACGTTGTCATCTGCTGGTATTGATACATCAATTAGAAAGCATTTTTGTTCTTCATGATCTTTGACAACTATATCTGGTCTATTTGCCTTAATTTCTCTATCTGTGTGTATTGGCATTGATTTTTGACAACTATATCTGGTCTATTTGCCTTAATTTCTCTAACTGTGTGTATTTATTATCATCATCATCATTATTATTATTATGAACAGGCCTAATCTGTGCATGTGCCTGTAGATTGGTGAGGGCTTGCTCTCTTGGTAATCAAAGTGACCCTAGGTCTGTGGGAGGTTCCTTGATGGGCACTGGTCGGAGTTTGTCTTGTATCAGTAGAACCGCATCATAGATATTTGTTCATATTCATCTAATTTCTCCTTTCTCTCTCTTTCTTTTCCTTATCTTTGATGTAAATCCACACATTCAAATTGTAACCTGTCCTTGTAAGGTGCCCTTCGTCTGATGCCGCAGCGGTAAATACAAGAAATCCACATTATTATTTTTATCATCATCATCATCATCATCAAGACGATATGATATGATTTGGAGAATTAGCTACAAATTCTTCTTCGTCGATCTATCACATAAAGATCTGTCGTTCATTCGTAGGGCCGAAAGTTTCATCAATGTCCAGAATACGTTTCTAGCTTTTATTTTATGTAAAATATATACAGGGTGTGTGTATTTAAGTAATGCATATATGTAGGTCTACATGATTAACAATGTTGGCACTCCGTCGCTTACGACATCGAGGGTTCCAGTTGATCCAATCAACGGAACAGCCTGCTCGTGAAATTAACATGCAAGTGGCTGAGCACTTCACAGACACGTGTACCCTTAACGTAGTTCTCAGGGATATTCAACGTGACACAGTGTGACAAGGCTGACCCTTTGAATTACAGGCACAACAGAAACAGGAAGTAAGAGTGAGAGAAAGTTGTGGTGAAAGAGTACAGCAGGGTTTGCCACCATCCCCTGTCGGAGCCTCGTGGAGCTTTAGGTGTTTTCGCTCAATAAACACTCACAACGCCCGGTCTGGGAATCGAAACCGTGATCCTATGACTGCGAGTCCGCTGCCCTAATCACTGGGCCATTGCGCCTCCATGACTAACAATAAATCTATATATGTGAGCAAATTTCCACACGTATAAACTGTTATATTACTCACCATGCGTCCTTCTTCTCCAGGTGGTCCACGGGGTCCCTGCAATAAATAATATCGATGGCTTAAAATATTTGATCAAAGTCAAAATGCTATTAATATAACCTTTAAACATACATTGATGGACGTGCATACTTACACATGCATACACAATTATGATGCACACACATACAAATATCCCACAGACAATAAAGTAGTACACGGTATACATATCTTTATAAGCGTATATATTCACATAGTTATATGCATACATTGATATATATATCTATACGTTTATATATATATATATGTATGTATGTATTTGCATATATAGATATAAGCATACTTACATGGGTACACATGTTCGCATGCATATATATACACACACACACACACACACACACACACACATATATATATATATATATATATATATATATGTATATTTATACGCGCATTGTTATATGCAAAAGTAGAAATACACACAAACACACACACACTCATATATTTCTATCACAAACTCTTGAATATTTTTTTACAATGAAAGTAAATTGAGATTATTATGCTATCATGCACAATTTACTATCGTCACTATATATGCCACTGTGAATATCATATGAATTACATATACTGCCTTTTGAAAAGTTATAAACAATAATACTTACGGGGCGGCCGTTAACACCTGGTGGTCCAGAAATACCGTCTTTTCCGGGGCGTCCACGTGTTCCATCAGGTCCCTACAAATTATAAAACATTCTATTTATAAGGAGTAAATGTTTAAATTTTGCAAGATATTAGATTTACAAAGAATTCGAGACCGGATGAGTAGGTGATATTTTGCTGGGTAAAATATTTTATTCTGTTTACTAGTCTTGTCTGTTTTGTGTGTACACTAACGACATAAGTAACGTGAAACTCTCCAAGAATCGAACTTGAAGCCATAGATTCGACACATTGAAAGATTAGTAGGACTCTAGAATATTTGTCACTTAAGCATTAGAGTATCTTTTGGATAATTTTTTTCTCTTAGTCTCAAGACTAAGGAGAAAAGACTATTGTCAATTTTCATAGATACTAGCAAGCTACTGGCATTGTATTAAACCTCGAGTGATGAGACCTTGAAACCTGATTTGAACTCAAGACGAAAGTTTGACAAAATTAAACATTGTTTTTCTCCTTAACTCAGTACTTTACTACCACATCCATTTCTACCAGTGTAGAATATATATAAGTGTTGTTCAGTTTCAGGTCAGTACTGATTGACCTCTGCTAATATCAAAGGTTTCCAAGTTGTGAACACCTCATTTTTCTTCTTTTCAGCTACAGTATATTAGGATTACATTTTGAAGTGGGTTCCTTTTTAAGCCGTTAGATCCTATTTCTAGCAAATCAAGTGATTACATAAAAGATTCTTTCCTGGTTTGAATTTTCAAAACTAGGTAAAGGAAGTAGTTATGAGGCAATAACTAAACGCAATATATTTAACGTTTCTAATGGTAGTTAATAAACAGCAATACAATACATTATTATTACAAAAAAAGTTAACAAAACTATTTCTTAGCATCATTTACAACTTTGATCTTAACCAGCACTGCTCATGATCTTCAGAAATATACATGAAAAAAAAAAATTTAAGAATTACAGGAAATATTTTTTTAATTTACAACAAATACTTACCATGGGTCCAGGAGGTCCTGGTGGTCCTGGAGTACCGATCTCTCCATCATTTCCCTATAGGGGGAAAAACCAAAAAGAAACACTGTTACAATAAATACTTATATTTTCATGAGTAGTTTTACAAAGTCACACACACACACACACACACACACACATATGCATTTGTATAGACCAGTAGTTCTCAAACTTTTTCGGGCTGTCGCTCCCTTGACATTTGGGTCACATTCTTAGCGCCCCCATCTCCGTTCACCACCAGAAACGTAGACCACTAAGCAAATTCAAAACAACTGTATTTCACAAATAAAACTTAACCTAATTAACCCATTATTTTGTTTTTACATCCATCGCCCTTTTATTTTGGCTACCCCCATTTTTCTTCAAGTCCCCAGGGTAAGTACCACCCAGTTTGGGAACCACTGGTCTAGACCATTGTTTCTCAAACATTTTTTTTACCTATAGATCCCTTTGATTCCTAGTTTACTCGTGTGGACCCTCAATCCATTCAATGCTTAAAAAGTCCTATTATATTTTTCATAATTAAATTTTATTAGAAATTGTATAAAAAAGAGTTATTAAAATATTTTGTGTATTGTACAGGTATGGTCAATATATTGCAGATGAATCTTAACCGAAGGGCCATATGGACCCCCGGTTGAGAACCATCGGTATAGACCAGAGGTTCTCAAGCTTTTTGGGCCACCGCCCCCCTCATGGCCACATAATACCCGCAGCGTCCCACCCCTATTTTTATGTATGAATAAATATTTTATATTTTACTAATTTATATCTACTATGAATCATTTGATATTTAATATATTATATAATTTGTATACAATACTATATTGATATTATGATAAATTCATAGCGTCCCCCAGTTCATTGCCTTTCTCTCAACGCCTTTTTCTCTACTGCCCCCAACCCCACCACCCCCTTAGGCACCAGCGCCCACCTGGACCGTCTCAACGCCCGCCGGGGGATGGCGGTAGCGCCCACTTTGAGAACTTGTAGTATAGACTCTTAAGAAGTCATGCATACGGATATAAACACGTTCATTTTAACAGGAAAAGGAAAATAGTAAAGAAAAGGAAACGAAGGAATGTTTATTCTTTTAACAAAGCAGAAATCCATAAACGTGTTACGAGAGAGGCTGCACTGTCGTGCCGTTGAAAGTGGCTTTTACCACATAAATAAAATGAGACATTTACAACTGGCAATCGAATCTTCGGAGACTTTCCACGATCCTGCAGCGTATCACTTAATATACAAAGCCAACACCTGACTCGTAACTGATTTACCGGTTCAAGAGTTAAAAGAATATGGCAACTAATTACCCAATAACAGGTGTGTTACCGCTTCATATTTCTTGATATAGAAGTTAAGCTATTATTTGTGGATTAGTTTTCGAAACACTCACCTTAGCGCCAGGTAAACCTGAAAGACCAGTAAATCCACGGTGTCCTTTGGAACCCTAAAATAGAAAATTAATTAAATGGTGATTAATTCAATAAATTAAGAATGTATGAACTAAATTGTGTGTGAGTGTGTGTGTGTGTGTGTGTGTGTGTACATACAAAATTTGTATAAACACATATATACATATATCTTTTATCTTTTACTTATTTCAATCATTTGACTGCGGCCATGTTGTCGCACCGCTTCGATGGGTTTTAGTCGAATAAATCAACCTCAGGCCTTATTTTTTTTTAACCCTAGTACTTATTATATTGGTTTCTTTTGCCGAACCGCTAGGTCACAGTGACGTAAGCACAACAACGCCGGTTGTCAAGCAGTCGTGGAGTACAAACACAGACAGAGACACACACATATAAATATATACATATATATGTGTGTGTGTGTGTCTGTGTGGCTGTGCGTGTGCTTATGCATGTATGTACACACACACACACACGCACACACACACACACACACACACACACACACACACACACACACACACACACACATACCACGTACTACTTTCAGTTTCCGTCTAAGAAATCAACTCACAAGGCTTTGGTCGGCTCGAGGCTACAGTAGAAGACATTTGCACACAGCCACGGCATATAATATTGTAATAAACAAGCTTTTGAGGACGTATAATTCTCCATTCTTATTTTTAATGTCTTGTATATATCAAGACCAGACTATCAATTGCTGTTATACATCGCTGGCCACAATGCAATTTACATCGTTTTAGCCTTTGAATGACGCATATGGATATTCGAAATAAAGTGTTTTGTTCAAGAACACAACACGCCGCCTGGTCTGGGAATCGAACTTATATGATCCACCGATCGTGAGTGCAACAGCCGAACCACTTGGCCACGCGCCTTCACATTTTACGTGTGTGTGTGTGTGTGTGTGTGTGTGTGTGTGTGTGTGTGTGTGTGTGTGTGTGTGTGTGTGTGTGTGTGTGTGTGTGTGTGTGTGTGTGTGTGTGTGTAAAAAGAAAAGAATGCCTTTCTGATAGTGCTGATCAATTTAATTTTCTAATAATATAATTTTACAGTTTGGTTTTTAGATCTAGTAAGTTCTTTGTTAACTTTAGTGAAAAGATTTTTTAAAGATTCGTTGTTAAAATATCTCCTCACCTATCAAAAAACTTACTAGATCTAAAGACAAAACTGTAAATTTATATTATTAGAAAATTAAATTGATTAGACCTACCAGTGAAGTCATTCTTTTCCTTTTTCAAATATACCTAACAGTACCAAGGATTTCACACATTTTCCAATGTGTGTGTGTGTGTGTGTGTGTGTGTAAGCAGAGTCATAAAACCTACTTTGTGTGAATGAAAACAAGTTGTTGTAAGATGAATAATTAAATGTTATTGTAAATAGAAACACTTACTTTCAAACCAGATGGTCCACGAGGTCCATCGACTCCGACAATTCCGGCAGGTCCCTACAATGAAAAGAGTACATATGTAGATATACGCATAGATACATACACGAACGAGTGTATTAATGGATGTTGCATATATGTGTGCGCGTGCGTACTGAGATTTAAGCTTTGCACTTAATTTTTTATTTGTATTTATTTATTTATTTATTTTTTAATTTCCTTGCAGGTCGGTTAAAAAAGTTCATAAGTCGGTTGTTCGTTGTCCGAAACACTGCAAACTTTATGCGTTTCCGGGGCGACATGGACGCTTCTGCGCATTTTCTACTCTGCTTCTCTTGAAATACACTTCCTTCTTGGAGGTTCTTCCTTTATCTAAATTTTGTTTTTGCCATCTTTCCTCCTCATCACAAAACGATAAGGAGTTGCTAATGGTTGTGGTCGGTACGGGAGACTGCTGGTCGCCATCTTATAGAAATAAAAATGAAACGATTTCTTTCGCTATTCTCAGAGATACAGACGGTCGTACAAGCAGACGATAACTCGATCTACTTTTTTTTCTTCTTTTAGCTATGTTAATGTCCACTTCTCTCTCTATCTCTCTCTCTCTCTCTCTCTCTCTCTCTCTCTCTCTCTCTCTCTCTCTCTCTTACTCTCTCTCCATTTATTCATTTGTCTATCTATCTATCTATTGATTTATCTATCTTTCTATATCTTTTCTCCTTCTGAGAGTAGAAAATCCTCAAGTAGCTTTTACATAATCATCATCATTTGCGTCGTTGTCGTCATTATTGATAACGAAATATCACGTTTATTTTTATTGTACAGTGAAATAAATTCCGTGTTATATGTATATCCAAAACTACTTACGGGAGCTCCTCTAGCTCCGGCAAGTCCAGCTGGTCCAGTGGGTCCAATGTCTCCCTATAATAGAAACGATATCATAAGTACATTTTATTAAAAATAATTTACTACATTGGTATAAGAAAGAAAGAAATAGAAATATATATGCAGGTCTTGTAGAAATTGGGGTTAAGTTGACTGAAGTTACCCCAGTAAACCAATACTGATGTTTGAAATCTGAAGAAAGAGGGATGTATGTACTCAAAGCATTTGTCCTGGTGCTTTAAAGTTTCTTCCAATCCACTATTGTTCAAAGTATACTAAGAATATCCCTCTGTTATTTTGTTTTTGATAATACTAGAATATTTCTCAGAACGGTGAGTCCTTATTTGATCTTGTGGTACCTCTTCATAGCACAGTGACCAGCGCTGGATTAACCATTAAGCGAAATAAGCACGTGCTTAGGACATCAAGCGAAGGGGGCATCAAAGAAATGGTAAATTGTTTACAGCACATAAGAAATCACTTAATATTTTTTTGACTATGAAATAAACTTATCGAAGTCATTAAGAAAACATCTTAAATTAAGAAGCAAAACAATATCAAAATAAATTTTACATACCTTCTCTCCTCTAATTCCACTTGGTCCAGCGGATCCTGGTGCCCCTTGGGGTCCCTACAATAAAAAAATGAACCATATTATTGCTTTGATAAACACAATGCAATTTATTTTTATTCTCGTTTTTCTCCTTTTTTATTTAACCCATTATCTAAAAATCTCTCTTTTTATTCATTTATTTATTCATTTCTTTCTTTCTTTCTTTTCCATTAACCCAAACTAGAAATTGTTTATTTCATTTTACATCAGCTATTCGAGAAGATATATATATTTATTTATATTTCTTCGAATCGCCTGTAAATATTTTTTATCCTTCTTTTCATTACAAATACAACTTTTGTTTATCGTTTTTGAAATTTGAATAAATTTTACCTTTTCTCCAGACATATGATGATGGAGTGTCAATTAGAGGGAGAAAAAACACAGAACGAATTTATCTGATAATTCTAATATCTAAGGCACGTCAGTTCGCCAGACCATATGCCTCACAAATTTACAGCAACATGCTAATGAACAAATTGTCAACAATTAAGTTAACTGCTGTGCCATTCTCCGGGGCAACGTTGTTTTCATTTTGTCTGCCGGAACCATGAGCAATGTTTCTATATTGTAAGAGGCGGGATTTTTCACAATTAATTCAAATAAGGGCAGCGTATTTCATTTTTAAAAAAATAGAAATTTCTAATGCTACACACAAGTGTAGTAGTTACTGAGGATGAAAGGTGATGTTGTGGACGATGAAAACGTTAGCTGTGGCGTGCCTCTATCATGATAGAATTCCTTTAAATCATTAAGAAGGGCCTAAATAGTGAATGAATTAAATCTTGGTATAACTACCTAGCCGTTCCTCTGTTCAGCAAGATGGACTGAACCATTTGAGAGTTTAGCTTCAGAAATTGTAATAGAAAACAAACAGCACATATATGCAGACATATTACTTACAGGCAGTCCTACAGTGCCGGGTCTGCCAACTGCTCCAGACTCACCAGAAGGTCCTTGTTCTCCAGGTCGACCGCTAATACCGATCTCACCATCAGGTCCAGGATTACCCTATGAATATAAAAAGATGTGATTAACAATATTAGTCACTTTACAAGGTTCGAATTAGATTACGTTAATTATACATGTATGTATGTATGTATGTATGTATGTATGTATGTCATTGTTCAGTTTATTTCAAGATTTCCGGCCAATAGAGAAAGAACCGGTTTCTAACCTAGATCCAAGGTTCATTGTAATTTCAACATCAACAACAGGGTACTTTTGCTTGTTTGTATGTATGTATGTATGTATGTATGTACAGATTTATATGTTTTATGTATGTGCTCTCGTGCATATAATTACATATCTAGACATGCTCATATATATTTAAATTATAAACTTCTGGAAAGTTTTACAGATTTTTACAGTTCCAGTGATGGATTGGATCTGTAGTCTTCGAATTAGCTTTCTCGTTTCTGGTTTTGAGAAACCTAATTTCTGAAGATTGGTATTTAGTCAGTGTGTTACATATCCCAGAGCCCCAATAATTACAGGTATAAACCTGAACTTGTAATCTGGATAGAGTAACTGCAGTATGTATGTATGATGCATTTAACGTATGTATGTACGTATGTATGTAATATGTGTTCGTGCGTAGCGAATGACGTAATGTGCTGGTACTTGTATTGAGTGTAGTAAAATTCTTAAAACTATTTTTATAAATTCTATCAGGTACGAAGTTAACCAACCAATTAGCTTTATATTTTTCTCTTCTTTTTCTTTTTTTTTGTTACTTGTTTCTGTGATGAGAATTGCGTTATCAAAATATTTATCCAACTTTGAACTTACTACTTGTCCGGCTTCTCCAGGGATACCAGGTGTTCCTGGTGGTCCAGACAAACCTTGTGGGCCTTGGTTTCCATCACGTCCAGCTTGTCCAGGATCTCCGGGATCTCCCTTAGAAGACAAATAAAGTATCACTGTGAGTAATTCTTTGTGGTTAGTGGAAACATCGTACTACAGTTATCAATGCATGTCTTTCATCATCATCATCATCAAGCGAACACAAACATCCACATTCACTCATCCGCGTGAAATAAGTAGATTGGTTGCATCACACTTTACATACATACATCCGAGAGTATTTGGATATGCATGTATATATATATATATATGTATATGCATAAATACACACACACACACACACACACACACACACACATACGCGCGCGCGCGCATATATACATGGTGGTACAAAGGTAGGTATAAAGTTATTAAAAAAAGAAAACACCTACAATTCTCTTATTTTTATCATAAACATTAAAATTTACGATTAAATTATTCTTATAGTTATGATAAATGTATTACTATGATTAATGACGCTGAAAATGTCAAAAGTGGATTAATATTATTATAACATTCCTGTGGTAGTCACTGCACATCTCCTTTTGTACACACTGTACATACATATATATATATATATATATATATATATATATATATATATATATATATATATATATATATATTGTTGTGTATGGGGAAAGTCATTCTCTTTTGATGCCTTATAATTTAACACACACACCGGAAAAATTTCCGCTTCTTTTTTTTTTTTTTTCATTTATTTTATTTTTCTAAAATTTTCGTTTCGTTGCGTCTTGCAACCTTTTCAATAGATTTAAGGCACCAAAAGAGAATGACCGTCTCCAGACATAACAGAATAATATGCTTCAACACACGCACTCACATAAAGAATCTCGCAAACCGAATCTAAAAACGAAATATATATATATATATATATATATATATATATATATATATATATATATTTATATGTATATATATATATATATATATATATATATTTATTTATTTATGTGTTTCAGCCAAGTGGCTGCGGTCATGCTGGTGCACCACCGTGATTTTCACGTTCCTTGCATGGCTCTTCTCCCCCACCTGACATGGTCCAATCAAGAGTTTTGATGGCACATCTGGTGTATAAGAGAATTTTTATATATATATATATATATATATATATATATATATATATATATATGTATATATATGTATATGTATATATATATATATATATATATATATATATATATATGTATATATATATATATATATATATATATATATATGTATATATATATATATATATATATATATATATATATATATATATATATATATATATGTATATATATATATATATATATATATATATATATATATATATATATATATGTATATATATATATATATGTATATATGTATATATATATATATATATATATATATATATATATATATATATATATATATATATATATATATATATATATATATATATATATATATATACATATAAATATATATATATATATATATATATATATATATATATATATACATACATATAAATATATATATATATACATATAAATATATATATATATACATATAAATATATATATATATATATACATATAAATATATAAAATATATATATATATATATATATATATATATATATATATATACATTCATACATATATATTCCAATACATAACAGAAAGAAGAAAGAAAGAAAGAAAGAAACAAACAAACAAACAAACAAGGAAGGAACGAAAGAAAGACGGATGTCATAGTACTCGTTATAATCGTTTCAATTAATGGTTTGCATTACTTGCATTCTTCGAATACATATGAATATATATTTTTTCTGGTTACGATAAAGAAGTTAGGAACACATACGTGAGGTCCAAGTGGTCCCTTAGGTCCACGTTCTCCCTGTACTCCGGGAATACCTGGAAGACCACGTTCACCTTGACGTCCTGCTGGTCCGAGTGGGCCTACGTTTCCCTAAGAAAATGAAAATCACAAGTCGTGAGACGGGATAATAGGAATATAGAAAAATACGTAGTCTTCTTAACATGGACTCTAGGCTAAGAATTGGGAGTGGAGTTAGTCTATTAAGTTTTAAATGGCACTTTATTCTATTGGCACCGGAAGGAAGAAGGGCAAAGTTAACCCATGTAGGATTTGAACTCGGATCGGAACTTAAAGAGCTAGAGTAAATACAGCCAAGCCTTTTTTTTTCCCCGACGCTTAATAGATACCGCTGGCCTATCACCTTAAATATGGAGTCAATTTTTAGCATAAGGCAAGCAATTTAGAGGGAGGTGTAGGTTTGCATCAACCCCTGTGCTACTAAGAATTTTGAGCGGAGTGCTAATGATTCTGCGAACTCACCGCCTTAGATAATAACAACAATAACAACAATAATAATAATCCTTTCTACTATAGGCAGAAGGCTTGAAGTGTTTGGGGGAGGGGGGGCTAGTCGATTACATCGACCCTAGTACTCAATTGGTACTTATTTTATCGACCCCGAAAGGATAAAAGGAAAAAGTCAACCTCGGCGAAATTTGAACTCAGAACGTGAAGACAGGCGAAATACCGCTAAGCATTTCGTCCGGCGTGCTAACGATTCAGCCAACCTGCCGCCTTAATAATAATAATAATAATAATAATAATAATAATAATAATAATAATAATAATAATAATAATAATAATAATAATAATAATAATAATAATAATAATAATAATAATAATAATAATAATAATGTTTCAAATTTTAGGCACATTGCCTGAAATTTCGTAGGGGAAGATGTTAGTTGATTACATTGACCCCACTACTTGGCTGGTACTTTAGTTTATCGACCCTGGATGGCTGGAAGGCAAAGCTGATGTCGAAATTTGATCTCAGAACATAAAGACCCGAATAAAATACGAACGCCCTTTTCTGACAATCCAAATAATAATAATAATGATAATAATTTCTTCCTTGTGAAGAGGGCCACAAATTCGGTGTGAGGGTTTAGTCGACTAATTCAGCCCTCAAAATTTGGCTTCTACTTAATGAGAATGAAAGGCAAAGGGAACGTTAACGGGGCGGAATTTGGGGCTCAAACTCAGACCGTTAAGAGCCAAGACGAATACGATATGGCATTATATTCGACGCCCTAGCAGTTCCACTGTCCCACAGGGGACATTTTTTGGTAAGTCTGAATAACTTTACGCATGTTTTTCAAGATAAACCTAATTCCTGATGTATTTTTCAAGCAATATATAAAGCAAATCCCAACACAACAGTAGCACATAAGAAATACTTACAGTGGGTCCTTTCTCTCCTTGAATTCCCTTTTGTCCGGGAATACCGGGGAAACCTTGAGGTCCGACATCACCGTTGCGTCCAGCATATCCCTGTTCTCCTCGTGAACCCTGGATTACAAAGAACGGAAACCTTAGTAAATCATAGATTGCAATTTACAAGTGTGTAGCTAATTACCTTGCATTTTATGTAAATCGTTTTATAAAAATAGAATCTTTATAACTAACTTCGACTGTAAACGTAAGTGAAGTAGAAATAAGAATAAATATGTATGTATGTGTGTGTGTGTGTGTGTGTGTGTGTATGTGTGTGTATGTGTGTGTGTGTGATTGACTGTGAGCATGTATGTATAAATTTGTCACGTTGATACATAAAGAATTACGACCTTCAAACGCGTTGCTATCGATCTGACAAACATATTTACCTTAATTCCGATTTCTCCAGGAACACCAGTTTCTCCAGGGCTTCCAGCAGGACCAGGGGGACCTTGAAGTCCGGGAAGACCACTAGCTCCAGGCTCTCCGGGGATTCCAGCAAGACCGGCTTCACCACGTTGTCCACGCTTTCCACGAATTCCATCAGGGCCCTAGTAAATTTTAGTTATAAAAAATTTTATTAGTTATTATGGTAGATATAGATATGCATGAATAATTAATTAGATATGGATGTGTATGTGCACATGTGGTGTCATATGTTTTGCATATTTGAAACAACATTAGTATGTCTGTGTGTGGTTTGTTTTTGCAACCGTATATGTTCGAATTTAATACGGCTTCTGAATATAGGGTAACCCCAGTTTTCTAATGAGATAGATAGATAGATAGATAGAGAGAGAGAGAGAGAGATAGAAAGAGGGGGGTGAAGGAGAAAGAAATCAAAGAAACACGCACAAAAACCCCAAAGGAAATGAAATATTTTGTTGCGACGACATTACAAAATAACCGCCATTTTTAAAGGATAAATTTTCGCTTATTGAAGGAGAAAATACTTCTCTCATGTTCGAACAAAATAATCTGGCCTTCGTAATCTGTCATTGTTCTTTTTTCGTCCCAAATCAGCTCATCTTGAGCAGATCTTTGATCAAAAATATTCTACCCGAGACCATCCATTTTAATTTTTCAACATAGTATATGTAATATATTATTCAATGAGACCTTCGTTTATTTCAGCGGGTATGGTGTGATTTAGTGTAGACTTAGGTTCTCAATCTAACAGATCGAGCTTTCACTTAGAGATTCTCTCATTGGTCTATGTATGTATACAATATTTGTATGTATCGTTTATCTGTGTACTGATGTCTGTATGCGTTCATATCTCTCGGTTTATGCATAGAAGATTAGATATAACTATGTCTATATTCAGTCACGATCGCTTAATAATTACCACAGTAACAACGAATGCATTAAATGGTTTTACTTACGGGAAGTCCGGTACGACCTGGGTTACCTTGAGGTCCAACACCACCGACTTCTCCCTGTCAAATAATAGAACATATAATATTAATTATTATAACAGCAAAAACATCGAGCAAAGCACAAGTCTACGAAATTAAGGGAAGTGTGATATCAGTTAAATCAGAGGGATTTTAGCTCAGAAGATAAAGGAGCCGAGACAAATATCACAGAACATTTTTTCCGACACTCCAACGATTCCGTCAGTCCTCCACCCTTTTTCCTTTCGTTTTTTTTGTTTTTTGTTTTTTTTTTAGATATGTTATATTTAACCTCAGTGTGTTCAATATGTGTGAGTATTTTTAATATGCTCAGGTGTGATTTGGCAGCCATTTCTAACAGTTCAAACGACCATATAGGAGCTTCGTTGTTGATTTGCTAGTATAGGTTTAATACATAAATATGGGCATTCTCGAATGGAATTATATTGCCGCTTAACCAATCAAATACGACGAGATATAACTAAATACTTAACTGAAAGACTTGGTCGAAAACGAAAAGAAAATTCTATATTTTAAACATAAGTTTTGTGCCTTCGTTATAAATCTGTATGAACTCAATGTGGTATTGATTTGACAATGACTCAAACATATTTATGAAATGTGTTTCGAGCAGATTAGCATGGCATATCATATATAAATCGAAACCTACGAAGTTACGTACGGTTAGCTAACCAAGTGACCGGAATTTATTCAATGCTCCTACTGCTTACACTGTATAAAGTGTTTAAAGATCCCCTTCGGTCATAAATGACCATAGAGTTGCACCTAGGAAGTTACCCTCCGAGCACAAGTCCGGGCAAGGTTACTATAGAAGACCAGCAGTTGCCCATGCTTACCAGACACCCCTCTCAACGCCACCGATGTTACCCAAGGGGAAGACAAAGCCGATACAGTTTGGCACCAGTGACATCGCAACTCGTTTCTACAGCTGAGTGAACTGGAGCAGTGTGAAATAAAGTGTCTTGCTCAAGAACACACTGCCCGACGGTTATAGAGTAAGAAATAGCTAAACTAAGCAGAAGAACTAAGTGTCTTGCTCAACGTTGTACGTGAGATGTGATACAAACTGCTAATCTTTCAGTTAAGAAGATCGTCACCTTACTGTCACAGACACTGCAATACCGTACAAGAATCAAAATGTATATATAGCATGTAATTGATATGTAAAATACTCACCTTTATTCCACGATCACCTGCGGGTCCTTTGGGTCCAGCTGGTCCAATAGGTCCCTAAATACAATTAAAAAACGAAAGGTTAGACCGGTATTCCAAGCCAAATCTCTATAAAATGATGCAATACATGAGAAAATGTATGTATCTTTTTATTTCTGTTGCAGGATTTCAAGTAGAGAATCTTAATTTAATGCTGAAGAGCTTTTGTATAAAAGAAAAATTGATTGGAATAAAAGTTTCGTTTATAAACTTACGGGAAGTCCAGGAAGACCTTGTTCACCTTGAAGTCCAGGGCCTCCTCTATCACCAGGGGCACCGGGCTGTCCAGGGTCACCAGCAGATCCAGGTTCTCCGCGAGCACCTTTCTCTGGTTTAGGGCCAGGAGGTCCGGGAAGACCTGGTTCACCTTGATGACCAGTACGTCCAGGTCGTCCTACTTCACCATCAAATCCTGGAGCGCCAGCATCACCCTAAAATAAAATTAAAACGTTAATTGCTTTAATGAGTAAAAGAAGCATGTCAGCTACAGACATAGGTTTGGAGGGATAGTGAACGAGTTAAAGACATACAAAGTGATTGTAACCTGTTCATAGTTAAAACAAATATATTACCAACTTAAGTTTATAACAAGTTCAACATTAACTGAAACATTTCTAAAACTTTTTGTCACACATCTAATCACAAATTGTTACTATATTTGATGCAGTTAACCTAGAAGATTAAATACCAATAAACAAGTGATAACCCAAGAATTGCCAACAGGGTGTTTAAGATAACGTGAAACTGTGAATTTCAGAAACAATAGCTTACGAATACAACTTTTATAGGGGTAACATAGATTTTATGTAAATGCAACGACACTTACAAAGTGTCGATGATTCGTAACTGGCTAGTTTATAACGCGTATGAATACATTGAAGTTACCCAGAGACTTGCAAACGGCTCGCTGGTGCAAGTGCTATCAACCAAAAGCTTCGCATACCAGACGCCGCTAGGTTTCAAAGGTCATTAGGAGAGAAGGCACACCGGCTCCACTCACTGATGTGAAGCTCTACCTACAGGGTCAACTAACTAGTTTTCAATCTTAAGTCCTTCGTCTCAGGATCATCAGCACCATTCAAATTGTGGAGTCATGCAGATCTGTCTTGCCATGTAGGTAAGCAGACACCTACATGACACCTATACATCACTTCTCTAACCAGGTTTCATGATATCCTTTCGAAACTAGGTAATTTACACGTATGTAGGTTAGCGAACAAGCCACTTTCCAAACAATTAGACCATTGTATGTTATATATGCTACATAGTCATACGGAAACAATAAAACTTTAATGATAAATACTCACAGCTTCTCCTTTAGGTCCTGGGCTGCCAACTGCACCTCTGGGACCGGGCATACCCTGAAATAAAAAAAAAGCAATACGAAATTACAGTGTTGTTAATTTTTTAATTATTTAAATTTACTCCTAACACGCTAAATTTCTGCCCTTTTTCTCACCACATTCTTTCTGTCATCATAGCACCATAATCCCCATTTATATCAATGAAAACTCTACCCAAGCAAATGCTTGTTATCTTATAGTTTCGCTCTTAGTAGATCTAACGAAAGTTAAGCTAAAACTGAAAATGTATCTTGGATACCAGATTTGCAAACTTTTTATAAACGGTTCATGAATGTTTTATTTCTGCTGTATATTTCTGACTACAATGGCGTCCAGAGGACAGCTGATTTCCACATCAGAAAATATCTTATTCTTGTGGTCTCACACAACAATATCTGACCACTAATATTTTAACTTGATAGTTGTTTTAGTTTTTAAGTTTCACCAACATTCTTTGACCTGTCGCTTTCAATATAATCAGCTTTGTCCGTTGGCAATTTCCGTTTTTTCTTATTCTGTTCAAACTGTTTCGGCTTGCGCATCATGCCTCATAGGAACATAATATCCAGAAGAATTCTTTCGTAGTTGGCAAAACCTACATTTGTTGTCCGTCAATGTCTCCAATATTAGTTTTTGCACAGCCTACATTTGCTGTCCGTTACATGTATGTATGTATGTATGTATGTATGTGTGTGTGCGTGCGTGCGTGCGTGTGTGTGTGTGTGTGTGTGTGTGTGTGTGTGTGTGTGTGTGTGTGTGTGTGTGTGTGTGTGTGTGTGTGTGCATGTGTAGCAGGAAAAACATATGGTTACTTTCTTTGCTTTTATTTTGACCAAGAAATAGACACTATCATATTTCCCCCTTCCCTAAGTTTTACAAGATATATTTTTCTGGTATTATTTATATATATTCGCCAAGTTACTTGATCCGTTTTTCAAGGTAACAAATATATACTGAGTAACCCATCCACACAACGTCTACCTTTAAATTCATATTTCTTGGTTGTATAATGATAAAACAAATATATACATTCAAAATATATTATTTTTTTTTTGTTCATTCAGCATCTCTAATATGCTATCTCTCTCTCTCTCTCTCTCTCTCTCTCTCTCTCTCTCTCTCTCTCTCTCTCTCTCTCTCTCTCTCTCTCTCTCTCTTCTCTCTCTCTAACATACTCTATCTGATTTCTTTGAGTATTTTTCTATATTTCGTGCACCCCTCCCCATTACACTCACAAATAAACTTACACACACACACAACGCAGATACACTCAAACACGCATACACACATACATACATATACACGCACACACAGGCACATACATGAATGCATAGATGCACACACACACACACACACACACACACAAGGAGTCTCTGATAAGTTAAAAGTTTTATTGCATTTCTAAAAAATCTTTAAGAAAATAAGAACGTACGATCATTCCTTGTCCACCAGATTCTCCAGGTGTTCCTTTAGGTCCGGGTGCGCCCTAAAAATCAAATCAAATCAATAGCATTAAATATATTAATATATTAATATGTATATATATCAGAATAAACACAAACAGGTTGGTATGAAGAATGCATTTAATACACATGGTTTTAGTAGTTAAACAAGATAACGGTTGTACTTTACTATCTTCTTCAGCCGACAATTATATAAAAAGGTGGGGCATAGAGAACGGACGTTTTTGAAATGGCTATTACTCAGCCCCAGGGGGAGGAACATATGTCCGACAGATACCATTCGGTCCGTAGTGTTTTCTTTACGTTTCAGGTGACGCCATAGAGCTGTGGACGATAGAGCATCGCATGCTTGCCCACGACAGTTACGCGAAGAATAACGAGTCTGTACAACAGTTTAGCGTGAGTTTCGATGCCACTTAAACGTCCATCGAAATCAGACTGTTCCCATCCATGATACAATCTTACGTTGGGTGAATGCACTTCGTACACGAGGTACACTAATGAATAGGAGACAGGTGGGGGCGCCACGAACGGTACGGACCCCGGAAAATATGGAACGCGTCAGACAGGGTTTCAGAAATGCGTCAATGAAAACGGACACCACATAAGGGATGATGTTTTCCACATTTAATTTTGACAAATGCTAATTCAATACGAACACATTGATGTCAAAAAAATTTGTTTACACCTAAAATTAATGATTTAGGGAATTTTTCAAAATGGAGACGAGCGCCATTCCTCCATGTGATTGGCTTGAAAATTTTAGGATATTAAGACATTTTCCTATTTTTCTTAAGATGAAAGCAATGGTAGCCTTAATTCACAAATAAAGAACTCTATCCACCAATGCCGTATTGAGCATTTATTTTCATCTTCATTTACATCTGTGTGTATATATATATATATATATATATATATATATATATATATATATATATATATTATGTGTGTGTGTGCGTGTATGTATGTATGTATTCTCTTTTACTCTTTTACTCGTTTCAGTCATTTGACTGCGGCCATGCTGGAGCACCGCCTTTAGTCGAGCAAATCGACCCCGGGACTTATTCTTTGTAAGCCTAGTACTTATTCTATCGGTCTCTTTTGCCGAACCGCTAGGTGACGGGGACATAAACACACCACCATCGGTTGTCAAGCAATGCTAGGGGGACAAACACAGACACACAGATCATATCAAGTGGCCAGCATGGGAATAAAAACCTTATAGGTAATAATTATTATTAAAATTATAATTAAGGGTATCTAAAAGATGTCACCATGCTAAAGATAGCAGTCAAAACTTGATCTGGGATTATCCAATAATGTTTTTCTAGTTTATTTGTCTTTTTGTCGTTTTTCCTGGAGCTGTATGAATACATGATGTGGTTTTAGAGTCAAGTTTTGACTGCTATTTCTAGCCTGGTGGTATCTTTTAGACACCCTTATTTATAATTTTATTTACATAGATATACTGAAATTTTAATCCTATTTTCTGATATCAGATAAATAAGGCATAAATATCAGATGAGTAATAAGTGTCTAGTATCAAATGAATAAGGATGACTAGTTGGATTAGGGGCCACTTATAACTGGATTTTAAGCGACCTGTTAATCAAACGTGGGGCAGATACTCTGGTCATATTCGGCCATAGTAATTTTCAT
>NC_142933.1:97007546-97017546 GCF_046866305.1 Octopus bimaculoides
GCGGAGGGCTGGACACGAACCATGTCGTTGCAAAGCCCAACCATACCTGTGCTTGTGTATACGTACAGTGATAATAAATTAAACCCAGTTTAATTTATTTCTAAGTGACTTAGATAACGATTATCATCGATCAGGAAATAATTTTAACTAAAGTGTTAGAGCCTTGTTATTTTTATTATCAATTAGCTCCAACAGACCAATTATTATCAATTAGCTCCAACAGACCTATATTCAAAGACATTACAGCCACGACAACTCTGTCCTTTTAAAAACCACTTTGTCTTTTCTTTGTTATAGAATACATTGTCCCTTTTTTTTTTCTTTTATATGACAAGGTGTGATTTAAGAGGGATTTGGCTGTTACCATTTCTAATATGCGGAACAACCACATACAGGCTCTCTCGTTGTCTTGGCTCGTATATGTCGAATCACTAAGAATTATAGGTCCGAGCCATTAAGAAATATAGGTTGAATCAATAAGAATATCCTTTTGGCTTGCTTAATTTGAATACGCGCTTTATTCTTGAGCTCTTCATTTCTTCCGTCTACCATCGTATGGCTGTAGTTTCGTACGTATCTAGTCACTTTTGTAAAACAAAGATCGGTTCAGAAATACATGTTTTGTAGTTAGGTATTCACGCTGAGTATTAGAAAAAAAAATACATTCCACTTACGGGAGGTCCAGGTGGGCCAGCACGGCCATCAGCACCAGGCATACCAGGAACACCCTAAGAATAAGAAAATGAATACAGTTTGTTAGTATTTCAGCACGTGGCTAGCAAATGAATGGAGGGTGGAGGTGAAAGAGATGGTGGTAAAGGAATAAGTAATAAGACTGATGTTGATAGCGATGGTGATGATGGTAGAGGTGTGGTGATAGTGGTGTGGTAAAGAAAATACCAACGGCGATATGTAACAGTATTCTTTTCTACTCTAGGCACAAGGCCTGAAATTTTGGAGGAGGGGGGGCAGTCGATTAGATCTGCCCCAGTACGCAACTGGTACTTAATTTATCGACCCCGAAAGAATAAAAGGTAAAGTCGACCTCGGCGGAATTTGAACTCAGAACGTAAAGACGGACGAAATACCGCTAAGCATTTCGCCCGGCGTGCTAACGTTTCTGCCAGCTTACCGCCTTGATATGTAATAGTATTGACGACACTGGTAGTTACGGGAGGGATGGTGGCCACGGTAGGGATGGTGGTAACTGTAGTGATAGTGATAGTGGTGCTAATGATGATGACGGTGGTAGTGTTTATGGGGAGGGTGATGATGAGGGTAGCATTGACCGATTATTTGACTACAATGAAGGAGATTTTTGATGTGA
This sequence comes from Octopus bimaculoides, assembly GCF_046866305.1. Lineage (NCBI taxonomy): Eukaryota > Metazoa > Mollusca > Cephalopoda > Octopoda > Octopodidae > Octopus > Octopus bimaculoides. Next base: position 97,008,874 of record NC_142933.1, read on the forward strand.
TAACATAAGCTATAGATATATGTAAGCCATATTACTAGAGCAATGCATTAAATGTGTGTTGATATTCGCAAGATATCATATATCATTAATAGTAATGCTTGGTGATAATGACACATTTGACGACGTCATTCAATATGAAATGGAAAGAAGTATGATTTGGCGACATCAAATACCGGTAATATTATAAATCATCGAAGAAAATAAATGTAATATCTTACTATTGGTCCTTGAAGTCCAGGGGCACCTGGGCGTCCTCTCTCTCCCTGAAAGTGAACAGAAATAGTTTTGGTCAGTAGTAATAAAAACTATGAAAGAAGTTTAAAACATTTTCCTATAGAACTTCCATAGGCTCAAAAAATCAAGACTAAAACAAAACTAAAATATAGTGTTCAGTCTGAAAATAAGTTTATGTGATGGTATAGTTTATAAATGATATGAAAGTTTGGAGAGGGTTTGTAGAGGAATGAGTCAATTTAATGTTGCTCAAAAGGGTACGGAACCAGCATGATGCGGCGGGGATGAAGGAGCATATGCTGTCAGGCCCCGCTGTTGATATTGAGGGTTGCGTTCTATGCCTTGATCCGAGCATAGAACGGGGTAAGCCTCTTTGAACTGGGAAATTAGTGGAATGCCTGGTGTATGTCTTGTTGTGGCTACCCCCTCCTAAAAAAATGGGTAATAGTTCTGGATATATAACATAGTTATTATTAACACCAAAGATCTGGTGAGGCCTTGCATTTAGTATATCGTTTCTGTATCCTGGTACTTAAAAAGAAAAAAACTGTTTAACTACAGTTAAAGACATGAAAAGGGATTATCACATGCTTTTGCTAGAAATTTAACACAAGTCGATCCCAAAATCCGATCTTTGGTGAGGTGTTTGCGCTAATTAAATTATTTAGATCTCATATAAACACCAGGCTATCAATTTTTAAAGGGAGGTGGTTAATCAATGACTCAACAACTCCAATTCTTAACTGGTATTTTATTTTATCGTCCTCAAAGAGAACAAGAGGTAACGCTGACCTCGGCGGGATTTAAACCTGGAAAATTAAGGGTTGGAACAAATACTGCAAGGCATCTTATCCGACGTTTTAATGACTCTGCCGATCCATAATCCTAGTGTTTACTATAATAATTGCTTTTAATTTAGGCACAAAGCCAGCATCTTTAGGGGGTTAGATGATTGCATACATCCCAATATTTGACTAGTGTTGATCCTGAAAGAATGAAAAGCAAAGCTGAGCTCGGAACAAAAAGACCCATAATAAACATCGTTTACCAATAACGATTCACACGATCGTAAAAAGCTGAAGACTGTTCCTTCCCTTTTTCCTGTATTTTTTCTTCTTTTTGCTAGATTCTTTGAAAGTATGTATTATGAAGTTTTCATTAACCTCAGTAAGAGTTTTGTGACGTAAAATAAGAGGCTGTGGGCATATAATTTCTTTATAAATTTCTAGTCAGTATTCAGCTAACTAAATAATCTGTCAATATTTCTAGAAATTCAGACATAGTGAAAGTATTAAATCAGCTAATTGCTTTTGATGTGTATGTCAAGAGGACGGACAAACGAAGAGAACAAGACACACTGCTAATTATATTACCAAATAAATTGAATTCATGATATTTTGAAATACAGGGTAAAATATCAAATAATTTGATAACATATTGCAAAATACTTACTGCTGCTCCACTGTCACCAACTTTTCCACGTGGTCCTTTTTCACCATCAACTCCTTTGGGTCCTGGAAGTCCGTCAGCTCCTGAAAGACCTCGTTCTCCTGGAGGTCCCTAAAAAGGAAATAACAATATATGTGACTGAGCAGGAAATGCCTTTCATTTATGTTGAAGACAAGTAATGTAATACTAAGTACATTTATTTTCAGTCTGTATATGATCTAACACACACACCACACACACGTACACACACACACGTACACACACGTACACACACACACGTACACACACGTACATACACACACGTACACACACACGTACACAAGCGTACAGTTGTAAGCATTTTATACATTCCTTTAATCTAATAGATTCACAGTATATACAGCATATACGCATGTTACATTCCATGTGTACATATTGATAATAAGGTTATTACTTTATATGTGCACAGGTACCTCAAAAGTAAATAGACACCCCTTCATTTTATTTATATATGAGTCTTTGTGTGTATTGTTATATGTATACGTAGACATATATGTATATATACATATTTATAGGCATATACGCATGCGTGTATACATGTGTGTACATATGCGTGCATACATGAATACATGTATGCATGTATGTATGTATGTATGTATGTATGTATATACGTATGTTCTCTTCTATTTTTTTTTAATTATCTGAAATCTTCCTATAAAGGAGAAACTGGCTTCTAACAAACATACAAAGCTCCATCATTGGAATGTATTAATTCACATATTCAACTTCAGAAAAAGTCTTGTGTGTTTTTACTGATCTACTAACGAATTTGTATGCATATGTGGATGTATGTAATTATTACTTCATTGGAATTTCAACATTAATAGGTACGTTATACATGGTAATATATATATATATATATATATATATATATATATATATATATATATATATATATATATATATATATATATATGGATAAGCAATGTATTTAATATTTCTTGTATATTGACTTGCATAACTTTTACTACTCTACCTCCTCAAGTTTAAACCTTGAGCACTACGAAGTGCATTCTATACGGAGAATATATGTCTCTCCTATATATATATATATATATATACATAGTGTGTGTGCAAGTATTTCGAGTCAGTGCATGTGTAAAGCTGCATGTTTTGTCTTCTGTATGTATAACCATACATATAATTGCATATCTAGATATTTAAGCTAAACCTTTCGAAAGTTTTATATATTTTGACAGTTCCATTGATCGCTTGTATCAGTAACCTCCCATTTGGCTTTCTCCTTTCTGTTTTGGAGAACCTTAGTTCTTAAAGTTTGTTAATTATCCTAGTACCCTAGTAATTACCAGCATACATCTATAGGTATGAATGAACTATGGTACTTGTAATACTTGTTTTAAGCAAAAAGAAAAAAGAAATCTACTTACACGCTCTCCAAATGGACCAACACCACCGACGGGTCCTGGAGCGCCAGCAATACCCTGAAAGATAAATAAACGAAAAATATCTATATTAAATTGCAAAATTGAATTATATAATATTAATTTATGATGGATTGACAATGAATGAATAAATTTATACCAAGAACTATAGCACAGATAACGGCCACGATGAGGATGACGATGACGACGACGACGACGACGACGACGGAGAAGAAGAAGAAGAAGAAGAAGAAGAAGAAAACGACTACGACGATGGTGATGGTGGTGGTGGTAGTTGTGATCGTGGTGGTGGTGGTGGTGGTGCTGCTGCTGCTGCTGATGATGATGATGATGATGTTGATGATGATGATGACGATGATGATGATGATGCTGTGCTGGGGCCAGTTTAGCTTTATGTTAATCCTGTGATAAAGACCTGTGATAAAAATCTGTCTTCTGGGATATTTTTGTTTTTGTTTCTTTTTCCCAATGCTCAATGCTCCCAGCATCAGATTATCCAATGTGTCCTTGTTTTATGATAGCAGATTGTGATTTCTGTGAGACTCGACTGCTATTCTTAGTGTAGCTGAGCGACCAGATAGAGGTTCCTTAGTCGCTGTCGTCGACGACGACGACGACAACGACGACGATGATGACGATGATGATGAAAGAGATGGTGGCTGCAGCGGCGACAGTGGTGATGCTGGTGGATGTGATTGTGGTTGCAGTGATAGTGATGGTATGGATGATAACGATGACAACAACGACGATGACGATGATTCCAACAAAAAAATCTTTAAAAGGAATAACAAGCAATAAATTTACTGCAATCATTATTGTATATAAATGTATAAGCAATAGTAACACTTACTCTCTTTCCTTCAGAACCAGCGGGTCCGGGAGCTCCACGGTCTCCAGAGGGGCCGCGTGGTCCTTTACTTCCTGGTTGTCCTTTGTAACCTTGAGTTCCTTGTTCTCCCTAAACACAGAAAACATACCTATTTAGAAACAAAAGAAATATGAAATCGAGCATGTAGCTGACTGCGAGTACGCGCCATTGCAAAGGCCCAAAATGGGCCGAAATGCATCTTGCGTTCTCGCTGGCCACTGCTGGAACGAATTTTCGTCTTCCTTCAATATTTATCGTATTTTTAACCATTTTCCTGTCTTGTGTACCACTTGTGATACGCAGGAGATGGTTCCCTGGCGTCCATGCATTATTTATGATACACATTGCCATTTTTTTTTCAACCACCAGAATAACTTGAGACTTATGGAAGGAAAGTTTTATATTACTCAAAGGTCTGAAGAAAACATGGACGTCTAGGACAAATTTCTGATAATCCTTTAGGCAAGCAAAGGGTTAACACAGCACGTCCATAAGAGATGTTAGCTCAGGACAAATATCGCAATAACTGGTCAATCGGCAGTGTATATACATTGAGTAGACACATAGATGACTTACTATCTCAGTTGCATATACCAGACTTTTATTCAGTTGGGCGTCTGTTTGCAACATCAGTGAATGTTTTATTCATTCTTACGTATATCCGAGATAATGATTTCTCGTTCGAGCATGTAGCTGGCTACGAGTACGTGCGATTAAAAAGATATTGAAAGGTTTAAAGGCATCTGGCGTTCTTGCTGGCCGCCGCAAGAGTTTTCGCTTCCCTTCGATATTCATTGTATTCTTAACACAGCACGTTCATAAGTGATGCTATTTCAAGATAAATACTGCAGTCACTGGCCTGTCACCTGTGTATATACATTAAATATGATACATAGGTGACTGTTTTAATTTAATATTGCCCCAATTGCATATATCAGACTTCTACTCAGTCGAATAGCTATTCTCAACATAAGTGAATGTTTTATTCACTTTTTCTTATATCACAGTCTATAAATTCTCTTCTGAACATGCGAATGGCTGCTGCTGCTGGGTTAAATTTTTGCCTCCCTCTGATATTTATTGTGTTTTTAACACAGAACGTCCATCCATAAGAGATGTTATCTCAGGATAAATATTGTAGCAACTGGCCTATTGATAGTGTACATACATTAAGCATGATGCATAGATGGCTTTTTTAATTTAATTTACTAGTTTAAGAGGTAAAATTCTAAAGCATCATACTTACACGGATACCTTTAGTTCCCTTTTTACCTGGGCTTCCAACAGGTCCAGTTGGTCCTCGAGGTCCGGGGAATCCGGGTGCACCGGTAGGTCCTGGGTTACCCTAAAAGAGATCAACACATATATTGTTATTCAAATCGTTTCTCTCATTTGAGCTCAGACTGTGCTCTAGCAGTGCCAGAAACGTTATTTTTTCAAATTTGATCTTTTATCATTTACGTATTTCAGTTATTGGACTGTGGCCATACTGGAGCACCGCCTTGAAGTGTTTTAGTTGAATAAATCTTCCCGTTACGAATTTTTAAGCATCTTACTTATTCTATTTTTTTTTTCTTTTCTTTTCGAAACCGCCAAGTTACTCGAAAGGTACATTAACCAGTCGGGTGGGTGCGTGGGTGGGATCAAACGAACGAGGACACAAAAACACACACACACACACACACACACACACACACACACACATATATATATATATATATATATATATATACGACAGGTTTCTCTCAATTTTCCGTCTATCAAATCCACTCGCAACACAAGGCTATGATCGGCCTGAGGCTATAATAGGAGACACTTACACAAGGTGTCACGCAGTGGGACTGAACCCGGAAGCATGTAATTGGGAAGCAAGCTTCTTACCACACAACCGCGCCTGCGCCTATATATACGACGGGCTCCCACTCTCCATATTCTCTTGTAAGGTATTAGTCAGATCCGGGCTATTGTAGAAGACACTTGCCCAATGTACCGCGCTTTCTGTGATTATCTTTCTTTTACTCATTGCGTGCCACTAAGCTAGTACATGCACTCATACGGTTCCTCTTAAGTTAACTCTCTCTGTCTCACTCTTACACTCACTCTCTCTCTCTCTTTCTCTCTCGCTTTCTCTCTCTCTTTCTCTCTTTCTTTGTCTCTTTCTTTCTTTCTTTTTACACCTCTATCCATTGTAAAGCTCAACTAGGAAAGTCAATCAAACAACCAACATTTACATCGACCGTCACTATACAGAAACTAGTCAACCGGCAGTGTATATACATTGAGTAGACACATAGATGACTTACTATCTCAGTTGCATATACCAGACTTTTATTCAGTTGGGTATCTGTTTGCAACATCAGTGAATGTTTTATTCATTCTTACGTATATCCGTGATAATGATTTCTCGTTCGAGCATGTAGCTGGCTGCGTGTACGTGCGATTAAAAAGATATTGAAAGGTTTAAAGTCTTGTGGTTCGATACATATTTTTAAGACGAGAAATGCGGTCAGTAACTTCTAGTTTCGTGAAGGATTCCTAAAACTGAACCTCAAATTGGGTCCAATGTTTTTCATGTGGAATATAACACACATTTAAAGGAATATACATTCCAGGCTTTGTCTCAAGGTTTCTACAATTTCAAAGATGTGACCAGATAATAGAAATACATTGCAATACTTACACGGCTACCTTTTTCTCCGCTTGGTCCGGGGAGACCATGAGGTCCAGAGGCTCCGGCTTCACCGGCGGAACCGGCAACTCCGTTTTCTCCGCGTGGGCCTTGAGGTCCTACAGCTCCCTTAGGGCCATGAGTACCGGCTTCACCCTTGAGGCCAGGAGTTCCAGGGAAACCAGGGGCTCCCTGTTTTCCAACGCTTCCGGGTGGTCCACTGTTTCCTGGTAATCCATCAACGCCACGCATTCCCTAAGAACAAATGAAGTTAGGGATATTTTACACAAAGTTAACTGAAGACAAAATATCCTTAATTACAGCACTAATGTTAACATGATACTCAAATATTAAAGTAGAAACCCCCTCTTTGTATCCGAACTTTCTGCATTCATATGAAAAATGTCAGAGAACCATTACCCTCAATATACGGCTTTTTCCCTTTCAGCTTTCATAAGATAACTCAAGTTACGTTATACGTTAATCATACTCTAATTTATTGGTTACAATGTCACTCGATACTTTTTGTTCATAACCGCATTTTCGTATGAAATTAGATTTATGTTAAAATATAAATTTTCAACAATATTTAACGAATAAAACATAGCTGAACTAAATCGGTAATATTTGTCTTTATTAAGTAATCACTGCTATGCCATCGACAATGAAACCTATTTAAACAATATTGCTTAAATCAATTTTCCCTGTAATTATTAAATCTAGTCCTTCCCGATTTTTCTTCTAAGCTGAATTTATTTAATTTACATCTATTTTTGAGTGAAAAATATTATAATTCTTCTCAAATTGTTCGAAGAGTTATCACCCCTAAGCTCTATGATATTTCGTTCTCTACTATTAAATGTATATATATTATATAAAATCAACGAAAGTATATATAATAAAAAACATAATTATGCATAATTAAATTAGTTAATCAAAGCATCATATGAACTTACTGGAGATCCACTAGATCCAGATCGTCCTCTTTCACCAGGGGCACCACGTGCTCCAGCGCCTCCGGGTAAACCGATTGGTCCCATGTTGCCAGCAGCTCCCTAAGTATGAAAAGAATACAAAAAATATTATATAAGACACCATTGATGTTGCATCATCGATTTTAAAATTCATACAAAAAAAATTAATTAATTAATTAATTAAATGTAACAAATAAGACTTATAGTTGTATAGGTGTATGAAAAGATTTCAAACTATTTACCTTAGGTCCATCAAGACCAGGATTGCCGTTCTTACCAGCGAATCCAGTGAAACCCTGAAATTGAGAGAGAATATAATTGGTTAATCAGTAAAAAATATCATATACTAAGTGTATGTAATAACATAGTCTACGAAAACAATTTCACTTTTACAGTTTTTTTTTTTTGCTAAAAATACTGAGCTATATTCATTTGGTGATATCGACCTAAAGTTAAGCTCAACCCATTTGCAAAAGATGTGCGTGACATATGCATATGGCAGTATGACACTCGAAATGCAATATAACTTTGCGTTCTGGTGGGTATTCTTTTTTGCTCTAGGCACAAGGCTCGAAATTTTAGGGGAGAGGGCTAGTCGATTAGACCGACTCAGTACGTAACTGGTACTTAATTTATCGACTCTGAAAAGCAAATTCGACCTCGGCGGAATTTGAACTCCAAACGTAACTGCAGACGAAACACCGCTAAGCATTACTCCCGGCGTGCTAACGTTTCTTATTTCTTTATTGCCCACAAGGGGCTAAACATTGAGGGGACAAACAAGGACAGACAAAGGGATTAATTCGATTACATCGACCACAGTGCGTAACTGGAACTTAATTTATCGACTCCGAAAGGATGAAAGGCAAAGTAGACCTCGGCGGAATTTGAACTCAGAACGTAGCGGCAGACGAAATACCGCTAAGCATTTTCGCCCGGCATGCTAACGTTTCTGCCAGCTCGCCGACTTCATTCTCACGGGTGTTAATTTGACACACTAACAATTCAGCCAGCCAAGATTCGAATTAAGACATTTAT
>NC_142933.1:97022546-97035046 GCF_046866305.1 Octopus bimaculoides
AGTTAACGATAAATTAACCTCGTGCTACATTAGATCAGTGAAACAGCGATGCTAAGAAGTAAAATTATCTTCATCGTCGAAAAAGTGTTACCGACAAAAACGTGATGACAGGTAGGAATTTAAAAATCATTGAGCAGTTGTATGTATTGTATACATGTCTGTCTGTCTGTATGTATGTATGTATGTATGTCTGTCTGTCTGTCTGTCTGTATTTATTTATGTATGTATATAGGTATGTATGTAGGTATGTGTGCATGTGTATTTAGACTGACAGATAGATAGATAGATAGATAGATAGATGTGCATGTATGTATATGGTTACAGATATTATACGCTTGTTACATACACGTGCACAAATATATTAACATCATACACGTAGATACAGACACATAAAACCGATCTTTGCATGTATACAAATATGCATCCATACGTGCCAACATACACACATACATACATTACACACACACACACACACACACACACACACACACACACACACACACACACACACACACACACACTCATACGTATTATATAAACATTCATCATACAAATAGGTTTACATTAATTTGTAATGTTAAAAATTAATTGGCTATGAATATTAATTTATTACATAGATGCATGGTTACGCTTACGATGGAATGACCAAACGCTACTGTGTGCCATTCCAACCTTTTTCAAAACCAAAGTAATGCAAATGAAGTAAAATTTTTACATTCTGGAACCGATACATGATCACCGGAAGTTTAATTCTGTTAGTGTTAGCTGAAGTAAACACCGCATTTTCATGCTAGCGACTCCGTTACTCATCTGAATTGTAATAGTCACAATGTTGCTGCAAACTTCCGGCCATTTTCATGTGACTATGACAACCAAGATGCGGACCTTTGTACAAATATAGCGGTGTATGTGTGTGTTGATTCCTTTCTTGAGAAATCCATACAAAATTACTCTTATTTAAACGATGTTGCTACAAATATCTGTTGTGTCTTTTGGGGTTGGAGATTTGGAAAAAAAGGTGTAAATGAGATATCTAGACATTTATCCCCTTGCCAAGGAAATTAGTAGCCTGAAAAAAGTGATAAATACATTATTAATCAAGTATCAGGTTTTTACTTCTTGTTCGACGGTTCGTTAGAGTTTAGTGAACATTATGTAGTAAAAATTATATACTTACGACACGAGCTTGAAGATAGTTTGGTCCCCGAGCATATCCAGTTCCTGCTTTGTCGCTTTGCATATTGTTTTGATATTGTTTATATGCAGCGGCGGCATTCTGTAACAACAGCAGAAAGTAAATGCAAAATCGTCCGCTAGACATGTTTACGCAATTGTTTGTTAAAATCATATAATGCAGACGGGAGACGGTACATTCTTTCTTAGTTTTGAAATAAATCCTTACTAGAAATAGCTTAGCATTAATTTGCTGAATGGGTAAGTAAGTGAAATTACAGGGTATAAAGTAGACTTATTGATTTCGCTCTTCTGAAGAAAGTGCCATGTTTAATTATATCACTAATTATGTTTGTTTTCCTGTTCTTTGTTTTTGCATTCAGTAATAAGATCCGCGTCTTAAGAGAAATTTGTTTTAATGATCAGGAAACAGATTTCTCAGAAATAAAAATACATATAAAACCGTAAATAAAACTAGTCCTTTCTCCAGGAATTGTACGGGCGTTTAAAATGTAAATAAGAAAACTACTATTTATGGCGACGAGAAATCCGAACTAGATTTAGCAATGTTTATAATATCGTTGTACACGTTTGCGTATTTCCTTTGCTATATTTAGTGAAAGCTTGTTACACATTTTTTTTTTCTAGTCTGGTAATAAGAAACTAGTTGAGACAAATTGATTTAGTTGGGGGAAGAGGAGATAATATTACTTCCGTTACACCCAACAGCTATTAATCTTGTAATATCTCCCTTTTCATCAAACGTTGGAATAAACCAATCGTATGCTTAATTGAAAGAGAATTTTTTTTTTTTAATCTCTTACTATCATCCTCGAGGGATAAAATAGAGAGTTTAAGATTTCAACTAATGAGAGTTGGGTTGAAAATTGAAGTTATAAAAAAAGATAAGTATATAGTCTATACGAATGAGAGAAAAGTCATTAAAAGATTACAAGTGAATTATTTATTATTAGGACATTGTACTTTTCTACTCAACACTGGCGCGAATAATTTTAAATGAGTGCAAGTAAATATATTGAAGATAGGGTACTAGTTATGACGCAATAAATTGGGGGCGGGGAGTTAGATAGATAGATAGATAGATAGATAGATAGATAGATAGATAGATAAGCGCACATGGGATAAAATTTATAGGGAAGCGAGGAGGAAAAGACGTGACACTCAAATGGTAAATGGTAAAAAAGCGGATATAGCAGGGAACTAGGGTCAGGTTACAGAGGTAATTAACTTGGGGACCGAGCTGAGAAACAAAGACAGCGAGTAATATGGAACTTAATATCAGGATTTTTTTAAACGTTTGCTAAAAAAAAAAAAACTATAATTCAAAATTGAGAATAGAAACAGAACTGGACATATAATTATTAATACCTCGTTGTGAATGGCAAAAGCTCAATTTTAAAAATTAATCGTATTTACTCGATAATTAATTTACAGTTGTTTCTACTATACATCTATGAAAGGATATAATTTTTCTTTCTTTCTTTCTTTTTTGCATCAAATAATATTGTGAAAATTTATTTACCTGGCTAACTTCACCTGGAGGTCCTGGTGGTCCTGGGATTCCGTTCTGACCATCAGTTCCGGAATCACCCTTGAAAAATCACAAAAATTATCGTTTATTATTATTATTATTATTTTATGTTTGACTTTTGTTTTGCATTTGTACAAGTTGGATCCAAGTCTCACCCAGAGACCTCAAGAAACAACAAGTTAGAAGTTCATGTAGGTGTTATGCCTAGGGTACCATATATTTGGATTTGTACAGTTTTGTTCAAGTGAATGTTTAAGAAACCATAAGAAAATTGTGTTTGCTTTAAAATTTGAGATCACATAGACAGTATTTTACTTAGGATATGGGCAGTTCCCATGAGCACTATCTTTTGAACTTCAGCTATTATTATTATTATTATTATTATTATTATTATTATTATTATTATTATTATTATTATTATTATTATCGTGATGGCGTCTAATGTCACTATTACTGTAGCTTTCCTCTTTCGCTGTGACGCCGATAGTTGTAGCTGTCTCACATTTCAAAAGTTCTTTTATATGTTTGCGTGTTAACTGTGTACAGTTGTTAGTGTATGTAATACACACTTGCTAGGAATGTGTTCTTTCAAACTGTTTAAAGCGATCAACCGTTTTTCTCTTTCACGTATGTATTCTTATGTGAAAGGATAGGATTGGATCTCAGTATTGTAAACCTTCAACCTGGTCATCGTCAGCTTTTATTAAGTTCCACACCCAGGCACTGAGCTATACGTCGTCCGTTTCTCTTTCTCTCCACTTTACAAGGTAAACGGAACAGTGTTGGCGAAGTCATTACTATGTCCACGCTGGTGACCGGCTTGTAATTCACGAATCTTCAGCCCTAAACCCGATACTTCATACTTTTAAACGTTGCAACACTTTTCAATATTAAACCGCAAATACCAATCGCTACTAAAACCAGCTTTGTTTCAATAATTTCTTCTACAGTTACAATATTCAAATATTTCCCAGTATTAGCTTTCTGTGACTATTCAAATGGCATTTGGCAAAGCTAATTATTAAGATTTCCTTACATCAATTTCCTTAGCTCCGAATCTCTCAGAAAACAGAATCGCTTGATTAAGTTACATGCAGCCTTCTCCTCAATAAAATCATTACAAATCTCAAATCTAATATTTTGTTTGCTTTTAAGCAATTTTCAGTAAAAGTTGCTCTGAGGCTAAAATATCTACACGTGAGCTTTGAATTGCTTCAATGCTTCAAAAGATACAGGCCAAAGACCACATACCAACAATCAAATAGTTCAGGTGGAAATGAAATATTCCATATATAGCAAAAGTTTCAACCATTTAAATGGAGGCAGATTTTTCGCCAGAAATTGTTTCAGCGGCCTTTTGGATTTTTAAAGAGATAGTACTGCACCACTATATATAACCTATATTCCATTATTCTAGTCATCTAAATAAAGATTTGAATGACTTGGGAAATAATTTTGACTCAGCATTTTAATGAAGTGGTCATTAATGAGTATGTCTCAGGCTTTCATTTGTAATAGTGTTTATAGTAAAAAAATATATTCTAATTGTTTTGTATTTGGTGGTAAACACTTATTAGGACCTAAATAAAAACGAATAAAATAAATTCTTACCCTCTCTCCTTGTCTTCCTGGAAGTCCTTCTGATCCCTGGTTTCCAGGTGGTCCCTGTGAAAAAATTCAGATTATTTTTTTTAATGAGTTACGCAGAAAAATAGATAAATAAATAAAAACATTCATTTTGTTGCTATGACTTTTCATTATTCCTGTGGGAATATAGTTTTATTGTTTGATATAGTCAAGCTTATAGAATATGGCAAACAAAAAGATAGTCTGCCATTGCTGACTCTGAAATTCACCAAAACAAACACTAAGATACTACGAAAGAACATATTTAAAGCCATCTTTGGATCGATATTTGATCCAAATTCGATACCTGTCAAGAATATCGGAAATAATCTTTTGTGAAATGAAAGTCTCATTTTTTCTTGCAAAGATTATTGGAATGTCTGATGGTTATTAAACTATTTTTCGTTTCAACTTCAATAATAATTCACGAAATAGTTAGTGATTTAAGAGTAGTGATTGCTAACATTTGAAAATGATTACTTATATAACAAAGTAAAAATACATATTTTACATAATCAAGGAAACATTTCTTTGTTTCTGTTTTTGTTTTGTTTTTATTTGTTTGTTTTTTTTCAAACCAATTTTCGTACTTTTTTCATTTGTAAAAAGAATAGAAATAACTTCGTATACATCGTTTACACCATTTGAATTTAAATACTTCGAGAGAACGTGAATACTTCGTTTTTCACTTTGAACTCGAAGTAGAAAATGCTATAATGCTATAAATAATAGGGTGTAAATGGTTGGGTTTAAAGAAAAACCCTTTCAGTAGAAAAAGGCAGCCTTCGACTTTCTATATCCAGAGGATTTTAAACCAAATATTTACACCCTGAGAAAACCAATTTATACTAAAGAATAGTAAAAATACCACTTACAGAACGGTAGACAGTCTGTTGATCAGGGCCTTCAGCCTAATCGGAAAAGAAATTTAAAAATTAAGGTAAACAATTTTTAAAAATTCTTACAAAAACATCTTCATTCTTTAACTAGGCTTTTGCATTTAAACAATTTCGTTTTTAGTAGCATCAGTCTTCGATAATTTTAAATATATTATTGTTCACACGCTTCATTAATCTGTATAATTATGAACTAAATATCCATTAGATAAAATTTCTTTTGGTTCACTCAACCAACATATTCGTATTAAATCTCATTTTCTTTATTCTTGTATATGGGGTGGTGGAGTGAAAACTTTTCCTACACGCAATCCTTGTTTTAGATATATCCATACGTAAAAGAAAAATATTTTTCGTTACGTTATATATACAGTCAGTATATACACACTAGACATACAACTACATATGTTAGTACATACATACATATTATACATGCAAAAAAAAAAACTGTTATTAATGCCATTATGTGATTTATACTTCTACATTCAAACTAAAAGTGTTTTTATCTTGTGATAACAGCGCTTTGAATTCGCGACTTTGAGCTGTGAGTAGTCAAGTGTTTTATTTGGTTGCTGATTCACTTGAGCTTTGAATCAAGTTTACCAAAGCTGTGTGTATGTGTATGTGTGTGTATGTGTGTGTGTGTGTGTGAGAGAGAGAGAGAGTGAGAGGGAGAGGGGAGGTAGTTATAACATTTGATGCGCGTATTTCTATAATTCAAAGTAGGCGACCATCAATCAAGAAACAAGGAATTTTTTTTCAGGCCACAGTGTAACTGTTGCACAGTTATTTCACAGAATCACAAGTAATGTTGTAGAACATTATGAAATAGTCTTCCATATGCGTTTATAAACACGTGTGCATGTTCCTGTGTGTATGCGCTTTCGCGTATACATGCGTGCATATGTCTCTGGACTTACAAAAGAGTTAAGACGATGACCAAGACTAAATGAAATCCTGACTGAAATAAAACAAAAATGTTAGTGAGGTTTATTAAGTTAGTAGATGGTTAATGTTAATATTTATTGATATGGCTAATGTAAAACTGTACCTATTAATAGATCATGCGTTTGCAAGTGTCAATTTAAATTTGGCAGACGACCTCAAGAATATATATACAGAGCAATAAGTGCTATTATTTGAGTAGCTTGAACACGTGGAAGTTATGAAATCAGGCCAATCAGAGATTTCAAGACCAACTTCTCGTGAACTTAATCTAGCTTCATAGCTAAATGGTAAAGCTATCTATCTAACTAGCTACCTTTCTATCTGTTTGTCTGTCTATCTGTACGTTTATCTGTACGTTTATCTGTCTGTCTATTTATCTATCTAGCTGTCTTTCTACCTACCTATCTACTCATCTACCTACCTACTTTTCTATCAGTCTATATATCAACCTACCTATCTATTTATCTATATCTCCAATTACGTAATTACTCAACTGAATGACATGAATATATATTCCACGCAGTGTTATGTTTAGTCATATACATTCTGTTATTATTTAGTATTTTCAGTTAACAGAGGAAATTGAGTGGAAGTTTATTAACTAAGGTTTTTTTCAATGCAAATAGTGAAAGAGAAAGAAGAATGAAATGATATACACAGACGTAAATAAAAAGGGTTAGATAGAAGTAGATAAGGAGCGATAGACAGGCATAAATTTAGTTATGGGAAAGATTAAGAAAGACATTAACAAGAAATACGACTGCAGGCCGGATAGATAATAAGTAATCCCAGCTGAAATTGTAGCTAAAAGCTTCCGAGGACAGATAGTTGGATTGCAGTTAAACTTTGAAAAAAATCCCTAAGGTAATACTACACTGAATAATGAGATAATAAAACAGAAACCAGATATAAATATGTAGTGGAGAAATTCTATATGAAAATATTGGTCAGTGACTGATATTATCTCTTGATTTTTCTGACGAGGAAGGGAGATAACTTTGGATATGTTTTGGGCATATTCTCATTTCATTAGAGAAGCTTATGAGAAAGCTTTCCGGTATAAATCTGCGGTTGAAATAGATTCAGGTCATCTTGCTCTGATCCTTAGGGAGTGACTTACATTGGTATGCCACCGTAATCCAATGAAGTACGCACGTCTTAGATGAGACAAGATGGAGCAACCCCTATTCTTTCTGTATATATAACCGGGTGCTGCTTAGTTAAAAAATATAAATATTGTCTTTCTGTGTTCTATGATAAAGACCTCCAAACATTTTTTTCTTTATATATATATATATATATATATATATATATATATATATATATATATATGTATGTATGTATGTATGTATGTATATAGGTTTGGAAGTTCAAACAGAGTAAATAGAACTCAAAACATGAGTATATGTACTTCTTTTAATGTTTGCATGCACAAAACTCTCAGACTTTGAGTCACTTTGTAATTTCTGTTAATCAAAAATAAAAAGGATAGATAGACAGAGAGAGAGAGAGAGAGAGAATGAATGAAAAATACCTCAAGAAAGAGAGGAAGAGAAGGGAGTCGAAAAGAGTAGGGGAGAGAGAGAGAGGTTCAGATAGAGAGAAAATCGAGAAAAAATAGAGAGAGAGAGAGCCATTTAGGAGAGCTTGTATACATTCCAGGTATTTTCACTGAGTGAGAGTAACTTCAATCTAAACATGCTCTGGAATATAATTAGAGAGAATAAATGATATCAATCAACATAGTGAAGACATTCCGAATTAAACATAGCCATTTCTCTTACCGCTGAAGTCTTATCTGAAGTGAAACAAAAAGTAAGAAAGAAGAGGATTAATATACATAGACGCTTAATTTTTATGTTATTGTTCAATTTTCTCGAGACATGATAAATGCTAGTTGCGTCAATAGTTTAATTTTTCTGTGCGTAGAAGTACGTTGCCTCCAACCCATATTTTGTTGGGGGTAGTGGGACAAGTTGATTACAGATGGTCCTGAATACCTTGCGTGGTACCTATTTTATCGACTCTTGAAAGATTAAAAAAGGGTAGGTTGACCTCGGCTCGATTTGAACTCAGAATGTGTTTGTGTTGTGTGTGCGCGCGCGCGCGCGTATGTGTGTGTGTGTGTGTATGATATTATACAGGGGTGGGCAGAAGTAGATATACAGTATAGAATCATAGAAACAGAGAAATGAAAAGAGTATTCATTCAGCAACTGTATATCTATTTTTGCCCACTCCTGTATGTACATGTGTGTGTGTGTATGTATATATGATTGTATGTGTGATTGTAGCGTGTGTGTGTGTGTGTGTGTAATGCATTAATGTATTAAGGTAACCAACTGGCTAAGTTGTCAGAGTAAATTATTCGGTCTTCCGTGGCCTGAGTTCATATATGGCTGGGTTCGATTTTAATTTTAATCCTTATGGAATTGATAAAAAAAAGTAACAGTCTCGTACTGGTGCGACCCTTTTCCTCCACTAACAGTCATATCTTGAATGCGGTTTTAAGGGACCCCAGCGCTGAGCTTATTTCATCGAACCCAAAACGATAAAAAGCAAAGCCGACCTCGACGGAATTTGAACTCGGAACGTCCAAAGACGGGCGAAACGCTGCGAAGCATTTTGCCCATCTACCAGCTCGCCGCCTTAATAATAATAATAATAATAATAATAATAATAACAATAACAATAACAACAATAACAACAATAATAATAATAATAATAATAATAATAATTTCTACTATAGGCACAAGGCCTGAAATTTTGTAGGGAGGTGGCTATTCAACAGCATCGATCCCAAGACTCCACTGATACAAATTTATCGACCACGAAAGGATGAGAGGCAAAGTAGACCTCGGCAGAATTTGTGCTCAGAACACCAAGACGAACGAAATGCCACTAAGCATTTTATCCAGCATGCTGGCGATTGTGGGAGTTCGAAGTCTTGATGATAATGATAATAATAATAATGGTTTCAAGTTTTGGTACAAGGCTAGCAGTTTTGGGGTGAGGCTATAAGTCGATTACATCGAATCCAGTGCTCGACTGGTCCTTATTTTATCGACCCCGAAAGGATGAAAGGCAAAGTCGACCTCAGCAGAATTTGAACTCAGAACGTAAAGACAGACGAAATGCTGCGAACCATTTTGTCTAGCGTATTAACAATTCTGGCTGCTCGCCGCTTTGATAATGATAGTAATAATAATAATAAAAATAATAATAATAATAATAATAATAATAATTTCCAACAGTTTGATCTCTTGTGCGTATATGAAATAATAATAAGTTTTCTGATGATAAAAACGCCATAACTTACCATTTATGCAACCTTCAAGAATGTCACAAGACATTTCACCATTTGTACAGGTACAGAGGGTACATTTGTCTTGTTGCCACGTGTCACCATCTTTATAAAAACGTCCGCTAAAGTAACAGCTTGATGTTTCAAGTTTACCGGTCACTTCTGAAATAAAGAACAAAGATAACTTTACGTTAGTCAGGAATACTGATAAATTTGTTACTAGCACAAAGAATTCTTATTTTAAAGGTAGAAAACATGATTTCACATGGTTCGACTGGGAATCGAAACCAGCTCGTTTCTCAGAAAACTTACTCTTCCATAAATTTGTCCGTATCACAAAAGGTAGTGTGTTACTTTTGACAAAGCAGAAAAGATTCTAATTTACGGAAGATATCGACATTCAAGTTTTTTTCCTTGAGACATTAAGGACGTAATTAAGACGCACATGAATCAAACGAGAATTGAAACCCAGTCGCAGGAGTTTGTCCCTTGCAATCAGCGTTCATTACAAAAATATATTAGTCGCTTTCTAACGCAGGACGCATGCGATTATTGCGAAGGAGAATAGTGTTAAATTTTACATTCAACAATATCGTGCGTTTAAAATTTGAAGTCAATCTTAGCGAAATCTGAATGCAGTACAATGGAGTTCTATTGAAATAGGTTCCCTAAGGTGAATAAATACAAAAATAGGGATTGTTGGAAATTTTTTTTAATGCCCGAATATTTGGATCTAGTTCAAAACGGGGGCACCAGTTTTCATTTATGTTTTATGTAGTGTTTTTGGTACCGAAAGACTTTCAAACTTCGTATACTTATCTATTTTGTGTTATAGAACAGAAAAAAATTTTTGTATTCGAATTAATTTCATGTAAAAAATTGTCTTATTTCGATAATTTCAACCAATCACTGACAAGTATTCAGCTGTTTACAGTTACTCCTTTGGCAGTTTAAGCGGTGTAAAGCGTATTTAATCTCCATTACTTCTGACATTTTGCAGAGAGGCAACACACGTGTGTTCGTTTTCCCTAACCCTAACCCTAATTGATTTGCTCCTTCCCTCAAAAACCAGGCCTTGTGCCTATAATAGAAAGGTTTATTAGCTACTGCCAATATGCTTCAGCCATTTTTTGACAAGGAAATAGTAATTTTATCACCGCCAGAATCGTTTGAGAATCGTTTGTTTACGTAGTCAGCACTTAATGTGTTCGGCTGAATGGACGTCAGTCATTGGTTGAAATTACAGAAATACGACAACTTTAACATGAAATAAATTGCAATATAATAATTTTTCTTAAGAAGACTAAGAGAAAAAGATGTTTTATATGATACATTCTACCAGTGTCCCAAGTTTCAAAGTGTTTCGTTAAGAAAGTACTGGTGCCCCCGTTTTGAACTAGATCGGAATATTTTAATCAAAATTATTTCTTTTTACTGTTTTGTATTTTTAAATATCTTTGTTACTATTTCTATTGGTCCAGAACTATTAGCGTCCTTTTTAAATCCCAAAGTAACAGGTTAGTCTATAGTCGATGTATCCACTCATGCTATAAAGTCTACTTTGTCTTGTTTCGAACGTTATAAGAGGATCCATCCATCGGTTGAGTATATGAAAATACTCCTAGAATAACCGAAAGTTATTTTACAATGAAACTGATTTCCATTAAAAGCCTTTACTGAGCGCAAGAAGTGTGAATTTAGTGAGCAATTAAACAGTGAGCAATTATTTGAACGTTATCAATTTTATACAAACAAATAAAAGGCGCAAAGTTACAAATGCAATCACATCTCATGATAAATTGAAGAATCAACTCTTCTATATTTAGTAGAAATCGTGGCAGTTAGCTTTAAAGCTGAGAATTGTTACTGCCATGAGCCCTAAATACATAGACGTTCTCGTGCAAATTGATAATAGCAACATTTTAAACAATAACAGTACTAAAATCCAAAATTCACACGCTAACGAAACGACGAATATATATCAACGCATTTAGAAAAATAGTTTGGTTGATGTCAAAATTATATCCACAACGTAAACAACTGCTTGTGTATATGCATAATTGGAAAGACAGTCACAAAGACGATTTTAACAATGTCTGGTGACATATTTATTATAAATAATAAAGCAGTTTTCTGCTACAGGATCCCTTGTTTATATTCTAATAAATTGATGATAAAGGAGGACGTTATGGATAAAAACAAGCTAAAAGGAATCATCGATATAAGTGTGAACTACCGATGAAAATTTATGAATCCAGGAAACACTTCAAGCCAGAAAGGAAAGTTCAAGGCGTATTAGCTTTCTTTCAGTCAACACTAGGGGTTTTTTGTTGGATAAGGGTCATATGTACAACTAGGTAGCTCAGAATGAAGTTATTGATATACAAAGTCAGGTACAATTAGCAGGTAAATATCTAATACTAAATAGCTCCACCATTGAAAAGTCTGTTTATATGAAACAAAATAGATTACAGATGGATAGGCGTCCTAAAACTACATTTAGATATGTGGGAAATAAGAGAGAGAGAGGTGGGGGTGCAATCTTTCGATAATGATGTTCTTCGTACTGGCCGTAAGTCTCAAATAATTTATGCTGAGAAATCACAAAAGACATCTCAATGAATTTTCTAAAAACAAAAAGAGACAAACAGCGCTAACTTGATACAAATCATTGATTTTATATGAAAACAGTGTTTTAGTTAAGACATCTCCACCTGTGTAGTAGAAACATTAAAATCACAAACACACATAACTACAAGCCATTGCATGCCAACTGATATAAAAATAAGCAAAGATAAGTGTTCCATTCTGTAGCATTACAAAAGTAACCATTCGGTCGAACTATACGCCATCTTAACTTCTGTCCCTAGTATCTAGTATGACTATTATTATCATGGGATTGACTAAAATATTTCCAGTAATTTCATATAGTAATAATGGTAACGAATAAACAGAAAATAATGAATTAGGATAAAAAAATTTTTAAAAAACATGGCGTCTTG
>NC_142933.1:97040046-97042546 GCF_046866305.1 Octopus bimaculoides
GTGTTAATGTCAACAGACGATGATGATGATGGTGATGCTGGTGATGACCAGGGGGTGGTTTGATATGTCTATATACTGTATATAAAATGAGAGTATGTATATATATATATATATATATATATATATATATATATAGAATGTGTGTATGTATATGTACGTATGAATGTATGTGCATATATAGACAAATACACATACATTACACAAAGGAACACACACACGCTATGTGTGTGTGTCTAAGAATGCAGATATGGTTCATTGATCAAGAAGCTCGCTTCGTAATCATGCATGACGCCTTACACCTGTACAAACACCAAATATTAAAATATTTTCTGTAAATGGACTAAACAATCTTTTCTAATCTAGGCACAAGGCCTGAAATTTGGAGAGGAGGACTAGTCGATTACATCGACGCCAGTGTTTAACTGGTACCTAATTTATCGACCCCAAAAGGATGAAAGGCAAATTCGACCTCGGCGGAATTTGAACTCAGTTCGTAGCGACTGGCGAAATACCGCTGAGCCTTTTGCCCGTTTGCTAACGACTCTGCCAGCTCGCCGCCTCAAATGGATTAATTAATAAAATCTATATAGAGCTCTAAGCGATTAAGATTAGCGAAACACAAGAAAGGAACTGTTCGATTTGTATAATTGAATGGTTATTAATTCGATAGCTGTTTGTGCCAATTCAGAATGATATATGTTTATTAAATCACCTTTTTATATAATACAACATTACTTTTGATGTGTGCAATAATTCTTTCCACTATAGGCACAAGGCCTGAAATTTGGCACAAAACCAGCTATTTCTGAGGAGGTGGCCAGTCAGTCGATTACATCGACCCCAGTGCTCAACTGGTACTTATTTTATTAACATCGAAAGGATAAAAAAAACAGAGTTGACCACAGCTGGAAAAAATGCCGCTAAGCATTTTGTTTAACGCACCGGCTTGCCAACAAGTTATTCCATGTAGTAACTTGAGTAACACCCCTGAAGTATCACCAGTTGTTCCACAGACACCTGTAGCGGAGTCTAGTAGTAATAGGTATGTCTCTGGAATATTAATCAGTGATATGAATGGTAACCAACTCACTTTCGTTTCTGAAAGCATGAAAGCCACGGCAGCCTACGCCCATGTCTACCTGTACCTCGTCCACCCACATAAATCTCGAGACGTTGAGCCCAATGACAAGAAACTAAAACTTTAGTTTGCGCTTATATTCGTCACGAGTTTGCTGTCGGTTACCACGTAACCGTATTTAATCTGGAAATTAATAGGAATTGTCGTCTCGGATACCACATTTGTTTTCTGCTAATGGTAAAATTAAAAGCTTATGTGGGTTTTTCTGTAAAACCTGCAGAGACGGCGCTGTCTGGCGCCCATCCAGTAGCTGCACTCTGAAATGCACCAAACACTTTCACACACACACACATATATATATATACACACTGGCAGATGCATGGAGCGATAAAATGGTTATACAATCATGCCTCTCCCGAGTGAATTAATGATGTAACGTTGCAGAAAAGGGTGTGAGTATCTCAATATTTCAACTGATAATCTCAACGAGGATTTGTATAGAGTTTAGACAGTAGATTAAATCGTGTACTTTCACTGTTAACAATTTTGTCGATACTCTGAGTTTTAAATCTAAATAATCTGGGATTTAAAAGTAAAAATTACTATGGCTTTATAGTCTGAATACAGTCTGATTTGAACTGTGAACATTGTGTTTATGAACTAGTTACCCTAAAACTAACCCCTTCCTCCAGCAAGCAGTCACAATGGCAACTCCTCGCGTACGTGCGTATGCGCGCATGTGTGAATGCCTATGTGTGTGTATGTGTGCGTGTGTGTGTTTCACTCTCGATTTCCTCTTTCCCTTCTCTCCCCACTCCCTCTCTCACTCCCCCTCTCTTCAACAAAAATCGCTGACTAACGTAATTTCTAGTTCAGCACCATCTCCTCCTCCTCCTCCTCCCTATGTCTTCTTTTCATTTTCCCTTCCTCCCACTTCGAGGTAGCGTGATAGCATTTCTGGTGACGCCGATGGTGATGATGGTGGAAGCGATGGCGATGGTGGTTGTAGTAGCAGTAGTAGTAGTAGAGGTGGTGGTGATGCCGGTGGTTTGGGTGTGAATTGAAATTCCACTCAATTTACTTATCGTTCTTGCAACTCTGCAACATTCAGATATCAGCACACAATTCCCCACCCCTACCCCCTGCCGCTTCCACAAGCGTATTCGCCCCCCCCCCCCTTCACTCACCACTGTCACCAGCCCTGTTCCTGTATTAACCGCTCACCCAGCTAAATACCCTACTAACCCCGCTACTCAGAGTAAAAAGCTCTCCATAGAGCTAGACTGTAAAAGTTTGATTATGTAATAAGCTTCCCTCCACAAACACACACACAGACACACACACACAAATATACATACGCAGACTCACATCACGTGCGCGCGCGACACACACACACACACACACACACACAGATGCACAGAC
>NC_142933.1:97047546-97052546 GCF_046866305.1 Octopus bimaculoides
CAATATATATATATATATTTAGATAGATAGATACATACATACATACATACACACACACATACATACATACATACATACATACATACATACATACATACATACATACATACATAGCATTAAACAAAATGAGGTCTTGTGATATTCATGCATTTTCGGAAAAATTATATTAATTAGCAAAACTGATGGACCTTTATTAATTAGAATTTTGCTTTTCTTTTCCCTTTCTCTCTCTCTCTCTCTCTCTCTCTCTCTCTCTCTCTCTTTCTCTCTTTCTTTCTTTCTCTCTCTCCACACACACATACACACACAGATATAGTCTACAAAGTAGCAAGCGGGCAGAATTGTTAGCACGTCGATAAAATGATTAGCTAGCAATATTTCTTTCGGTTCGTTACGTTCTGATTTCGAATCCCACCGATGTCAACTTTGCCTTTCATCCCTTCGGGATCAATAAAATAAAGTACTGCTCAAGTACTGGGGTCAATGTAATCGACTTTCTACCCTTCCCCCATAATTACTGGTGTTAAACCCTGAAGCAGACTGGTGGTTCGTTGGGGGAGAATGTTGGACCCTGCAGCGGACTGGCAGCCAGTTGGGGGAGACTGTTAGACCCTGCAGCTGGCTAGCACCCGTTAGGGGAGAATGTCGGACCCTGCAGCAGACTGCCGACCCTTTCGCGATGAAATCCGTGATCTTGGACACTTATACTCCATAGAAACCGGGTAGCCGGCTTTATGGGTCTTAGGGCCCAAGAAAAATTGTGTGTGTGTGTGTGTGTGTGTGTGTGTGTGTGTGTGTGTGTGTGTGTGTGTGTGTGTGTCTCCATGCGTGCATGTGTGTTGGTGATGGGTAGAGTAGTGGTTATGAAGATGCTTACTCAAGGTTAGGCACCAAGTTATTGCTCTGACAGTCCAAATTCTTAAAACCCAGCATCTTATTCCAAGTAAGATGCTCTAAAAGCAGGTGAGTTGGCTAGAAGAAAAAGCTTGGAAGTTACTTCCGTACCACGGTTCATGTATATTGAATTTCACATTTTGGCACAAGGCCAGGAATTTCGAGGAAGGGGTAAATTGACTACACCGACCCCCAGTATTCAACTGGTACTTATTTTATCGGGTCTGAAAGGATGAAAGGTAAAGTCGACCTCGGCGTAATTTGAACTTAGAACGTAAAGGACGGACAAAGGCCGCTAAGCATTTTGTCCGGCGTGCTAACCATTTTACAAGCTCACCATTTTCACGGTTCATGTTTGTTCAGCTACTTTTTTTTAACTAATGCAGGCGTGGCTGTATAGTAAAACGCTTACTTCTCAATAACATGGTTCTGGGTTCTGTCCTACGGTGGGGCACGTTGGGCAAGTGACTTTTACTGGGCCGACCAAAGCCTTGTGAGTGAATTTGGTTAACGGAAATGGAAAGAAGCCGGCGAGCTGGCAGAAACGTTAGCACGCCGGACGAAATGCTTAGCGGTATTTCGTCTGCCGCTACGTTCTGAGTTCAAATTCCGCCGAGGTCGACTTTGCCTTTCATCCTGTCAGGATCAATTAAATAAGTACCAGTTACGCACTGGGGTCGATATGATCGACTTAATCCGTTTGTCTGTCCTTGCTTGTCCCCTCTGTGTGTAGCCCCTTGTGGGCAATAAAGAAATAAGGAAACTGAAAGAAGCCTGTTATAAGGAGGTGCCCCGGCATGGCCGTAGTCCAGTGATGGTAACTAGTAAAAGTAAAATGCTTACACCTTCGTCCTTTTCTATCCAAAAGGGTTTTCGACCTAATACTTACATACTATTCTTTATAGCTGTAGTTGATGTGATTCGAGAATCACTATTCCAGATAAGAATTATTTCCCGTTCTGTCGAAAAGTTTATAAAGTTCTCATAACGTCACCAATGTGTGTGTGTGTGTGTGTGTCTAAGAAAAATAGATGACAAAGAAATAAGCGATTATCTTATGAATTTCATTAGCTTACAGCTGTTTCCGCTTCGTGTCTGAAACTCCGGCACTTAACTATGAGTTCACCTGATTTTATACAAGAATCAGCTGGAAGTTACTGAAGTTTATAAGATAATCGTTTACTTCTTTGTCATCTATTCTTATTATTACAACTCCAGATTGTGCGATTTGTTTGTTATTTTAATCTTGTTGTGCAACCACATAAACAAGTTCCCTTGTTGGTTGTTTATGTTATGTTGTAAAGGGCGGCGATGAAGGTAGCCTATGAGAATTCATTCAGTACAGGATATTTGACTGCAGACAGAAGGCAGATGAACTGAAGTAACAGCTATGGGGAGACATTAATGTTGTTGAATTAATCATATAGAACAAAAAAAAAGTGAAAAGGGACAGCTGGGACCCTGATTCGCTTTTCAATGTCCCATTAATGGATACCATTTCACTTCTCGATTTTGCCTTTCATCCTTTCGGGGTCGATAAATTATGTACCGGTCGTGTACTGGGGTCGATTAATCGACTGACCGACTCCCCCAAAATTTCGGGCCTTGTGCCTAAAGTAGAAAAGGATATTGTAAGATTTCTTTTTTTCGAAATCCATTGCATGTCACCCAAAGATCCACAGTGCTTCACTACTGAGACACGCATCATAACTTCTTCATCACTTGCTCAGATTAAACAAACTTATGATGTTAAGATATGAAAAGGAAGCGGTGCACATTTTAAAGCAATGAGCTAAATGCTTTAAAGCATTTCATTTCATCTCTCTACATTCTAAGCTCGAATTCTGCTGGAACAAACATTGTGGAGTAGATAAAATAATTACCAACAATACAAGACTGAAGCAACCTCATAACAACTATACTATTTATGCCGGAGGGTTTCATAACAACTATACTATTTACGCCTGAGGGACCCATAACAACTAAACTATATTACTAGAGTAACCCGATGACCATTATACTATTACATTACACTATGGCGACTGAATGTCTACAATGCTGTTCTCCTCTTTTGAAATATAAAATTGCTTTGTTCTTAGACAAACGAAATTATTTATTCTGTTTTGTTTTCAACAGCAATAGTTTATATTATATTACAGCGAGTCAAGGCGGCGGGCTAGTAGAACCGTAAACACGCCGGACAAAATGCTTAACGGTATTTCGTCTCTGTCTTTACATTCTAAATTCAAATGAGGCCGATGCCGACTTTGCTTTCATTCTTTCGGAATCGATGAAATAAGCACTAGGGTCGATGTAATCGGAAAGCCCTCTCCCTCCCCTAAAAGTTTCAGGCCTTGTGCTTATAATAGAAGGGATCATATAAACAGCAAGTCAGTTCGGCAGAATTGTTAGAGTGTCGAACAAAACGCCTTCGAGCTTTTACTTCTGACTCTTTACGTTCAGAATTCAAATTCCGCCGTGGTCGACTTTATCTTTCATCTTCTCGGGATCGACAAAATAAGTACCATTTGGCACTGGGGTCGATGTAACCGCCTTCCCCAACACCTCAAAATTGTTGATCTCGTGTGAAAACTATAAAGATAAAGAATTATATCATAACGACTTAGGATGGTAAATTGGCAAAATCGTCGTTTGAGCATCGCATAAAATGTTTTGGGTTAGGGTGGGTTTCATCCGACTCTTTACGTTGATCGACTAAGTGTCTCACTTCGAAACTGCTGGTTTTGTGCTTAACTCAAAATCCGTCATATTACAACGGGTCGTGCAAATATTTCGTAAGACGGAGACAGAACTGAGCTGAAAGAGTCATTTTCACCTTCGCGAGACTCGCTTCTACGGATAGCAATCTTTACCTCCACTGGTTAATTAGTTGATGCGCAAATGTAAGCAAGAGCACCGTAAGGTTTTCCGGAGGTAACCAATTAAATTGATAATTTATAACCCAGCGTTCAGATCCTCTCAGGATGAAAAAATAATCTTCTTTGTAAATGTTGACCTTTCTGTTTTCCTAACATTATCAACAACCTTAGAGGTGAGTCGACAATATATTACACTACCAGACATAAAGTATTCATTTAAAAGCCTTTGTTCCTTTGTTGGGGCTTTCAGCATTTCATTTCAACAATGAAACGCTGCCATCTGGCAGCGTTGTCTATGGCAACAGACGGACCTTCTACTCAGGAGTTTTACTTGTATAATCTTGACTCTTTCCTTGGCTGGAAGAGTTAAATGATTTGGAAGATAATTATACAATTACTATAATGCAGTATGCATTATAGTTATGTTTCACATATTATGCATATATTATGTATTATATCTTATAATAAGAGCACTCAGAGAGCGCAAACCTCCGTCAAGGCAGCACCAACGTCCTCTCAACGATTAGACAGAGATGATTTTTAAAATGAGGATATCTGAAATAACTCGACTGCTCTCACAAATGGGAATACTAAAAATGAACCTGACTGCTCTCAAAAATTAAGTAAAAAAAAAAACAGGAAGTATAATCCAGAATCCTTGAAAGTGTCATCCGAATCCATCCAGCGGTTTTTGAGATATCTTGTCCACGGACAAACAAACAAGCAAACACAGCTGAAAACAATACCTCTGCCTTCGCTAAGGCGGAGGTAATTGTGTATTATAATTACTAATGTGAATATGTGGATAGGATGGAATTTAAAATGGAGTCAATTCCAGAGATGTAAGAATTGGATAGGGGATTTGTAGGGAAATAGTGTGGGCGGTGGGGTTCATCAGTCACGGTTGATAATTTTTCTGCATGTTTACGCAGACCTGAGCAAAGGGGTTTCGTGTGTGTGTGTGTGTGTGTGTGTGTGTGTGTGTGTGTGTGTGTGTGTATAACATTGACGCTTTCTTGTGCATGGATGTCGTCTCTCTCTCTCTCTCTCTCTCTCTCTCTCTCTCTCTCTCTCTCTCTCTCTCTCTCCACGCCAACGATATTATCCAAAAGAAAGCCACCGCACCGCTTTAGGGCCGATGCAGTTTGGCACCAGTGTCGTCCTCAAACGTTACTAATCAGAAGGTTAAAAGAGTCTGAATAGATGCTGTAAGACATCTTGTCTGAC
>NC_142933.1:97055046-97075046 GCF_046866305.1 Octopus bimaculoides
GGAAGGATAGAGATGTATAGAAAGCAGGTGAGAAATGAGATGGGAGAGTGATATATAGAAAGAGAAAGAAAAGGAGATAAGTGAGGAGCTGGTAGAAGAGAGAGAATATGAATGAAAACGAAAATGAACTCGGAGAATTGTAGAGGAAAGGAATAGAGAAAAGAGAAAGAAGAAAAAGAAAAAAATATGAGTTTTAGAGAAAGAAGAGAGTGGGCGTTGTAGTGAGAGTGAGCACTGTAGAGAAAGTGTGAGAGTTGTAGAAAAAGGAGTTGGAGTGAAAGGCATAGAGTTGTATCAAAAAGGGTGGAAGTTGAAGAGAAAAGCAAAAGCTATGGAAGAAAGATACTTGTAGAGAAAGGCAAAAGTTGTAGAGAAAGAGTGAGATTTGTAGAGAAAGGCAAAAGTTATAGGAAAAAGCAAAAGTTGTAGAGAAAGACCATTGTAGAGAAAGGAAAAAGTTGTAGAGAAAGGCAAACGTTGTAAATAAAGATACTTGTAGAGAAAGGCAAGCGTTGTATAGAAAGATATTTGTAGAGAAAGGCAAAAGTTGTAGAGAAAGATAATTGTAGGGAAAAGCAAAAGTTGTAGAGAAAGATATTTGTAGAGAAAAGCAAAAGTTGTAGAGAAAGATTACTTGTAGAGAAAAGCAAGCGTTGTAGATAAAGGCAAAAGTTGTAGAGAAAGATACTTGTAGAGAAAGGCAAAAGTTGTAGAGAAAGAGTGAGATTTGTAGAGAAAGACCATTGTAGAGAAAGGCAAACGTTGTAGAGAAAGATACTTGTAGAGATAGAGCGGAAGTTATAGGGGAAGTGCTGGAGTCCTAGGGTAAGCGTGAGAGTTGTGGAAAAAGGAGATGGTAATAGAAAAAGGAAGAGAAGAAGAGGGAGTGGGAGTTGTAGAGAAAAATTTATGGAAGAGAACGAGGTGAGAAGAGTTGGGGCGGGGCAAAAAACTGAGTGGAAAAAGATACTGAGAGAGAGAAAATGAGAGAGAGTGCGTAGAGCACTGAAGAAGAAAGAGAAATAAGAGGAAAATAAGATAGTAGTGAAATGAAAAGGAAAAAAAAATGAAAGTAAATAGTATGGTAAAAATAGTAGTGTTCTAGTTGGTGTTATGGTTATTGTTTAAATGCGGGTCGTTGGTAATAGAACCTGACGGTGATCATGATGATGACGACGACGGTAATGATGGTGGTGGTGGTGGTGGTGGCGGTGGTGGTGGTGGTGGTGGTGGTGAAGGCAGTGAGGATGATGATTTCGCCGGTGGCGACGACGACAGCGACGACAATGAAGGCAGTGATGATGATGATGATGATGGTGGTGGCAGTGGTGTTGGTGATGATTGCGATAATTAGCATGATGACGACGATGACCACAACGACGACCATTACGATGAGGAAAACGGGCAGGAGGAGGAGGAGGAAGGGGGGAGGGGGGGAGGAAGAGAGGGAGGAGGAGGAAGAGAGGGAGGAGGAGGAAGAGAGGGAGGAGGAGGAAGAGAGGGAGGAGGAGGAAGAGAGGGAGGAGGAGGAAGAGAGGGAGGAGGAGGAAGAGAGGGAGGAGGAGGAAGAGAGGGAGGAGGAGGGGAAAATATGATCAAAAGCGTTCTTTTCTAACCATGACCATCCCATCTTTAATTTTTTTTTTCTTTCAGTGGAATGAAGTATTAGATTATCCAATATGGTCCTTTCTTTTCCCAAAACGGTGGGGTGTGATCCGGGTGAGGGGTGACTTGACAGCTATTTATAGATTTATAGCAGGTCGAGCAACCACATAGATATTCCCTGTTGGCTGCAGAGTTAAGTTAACATAAGGTGTGTATGAGAGATAGGGAAGAAAATGGCGGAGATGTGTGATGGCAGGGTGCGTGTGTGTGTGTGTGTGTGTGTGTGTGTGTGTGTGGCGGGGGTGGGGGGTGGAAGAATGACTGAGAGAGAAAGACAGGGGTGAAGGGGTTTATATTAGTCGAGGGTGACTGTAGCAAATAGCAGATCATAGTAACACATGCACCACAGTCATGGTAATCTTTTGCTGCTGTTGTCGCTGCTGCTGCTGCTGCTGCTGCTGTTGCTGCGAATGATGATGATGATGGTGGTGGTGGTAGTTGCTACAATGATTTCTAATTTTAACTCAAAACGCACTTAATTCATCAGCCCTGCATAGGTCGGTCAAGAATAAATTCTACCCCTGTAAGGACTGGAACCCGTAAGTGTACAGAGACATAAATAAATAAGTTGAAAACATTTTAGTCCGGTGCTTTTAGTGATTCTCGTTGAGAGATTCGGCGAATTGTTGAGTAAAAAACAGAAAAAGATTTGAGAACAAAATCGGACAAGACATCATGTGACATTCAACCTCATTATCAGCAGAGCAGCCTACAACACTCTCTTTTACTTGTTTCAGTCATTTGACTGCGGCCATGCTGGAGCACCGCCTTTAGTCGAGCAAATCGACCCCTAGATTTATTCTTTGGACGCCTAGTACTTATTCTATCGAGTCTCTTTTGCCGAACCGCTAAGTTACGGGGACCTAAGCACACCACCATCGGTTGTCAAGCAATGTTGGGGGGACACAGACACACAAGCATATACACACACATACATATATGTATATATATATATATATATATATATATATATATATATATATATATATATATATATATATATATATATACATACATATATACGACGGGCTTCTTTCAGTTTCCGTCTACCAAATCCACTCACAAGGCTTTGGTCGGCCTGAGGCTATAGTAGAAGACACTTGCCCAAAGTGCCACGCAGTGGAAATGAACTCGGAACCATGTGGTTGGTAAGCAAGCTACTTACCACACAGCCACTCCTGCGCCTATGTCACACACCCACTCCTGCGTCTGCACGCTCTTGCACACTGCACCCTTTTTCCACCCAACGTGAGCGTCAACATTATCATCTAGACAGCATTTCACAACAATCTACCCCTTCACCACCCAATGTGGCATTCAACCACAGCATGGCACTTCACAACATTGTACCCTTTCACCATCCAAAGCCAACCTTATTGTCAAGGTAACATCTCGCACGGGTGAAACGTTTACAGACATTTCGTCAGTCTTTACGTTCTGAGTACAAATTCCGCTGAGGTCGACTTTTGCCTTTCATCCTTTCGGGAGGGTCTATAAAATAAATACCGGTCGAACACTGCACCGGGGTCAATGTAACCGACTCAACTCCCCAAACCACCAACCGAAATTGCTGGCCTTGTGCCAAAGTTGGAAACAACATTGTACCCTTTCGCTATTGTCAGCAAATATAACAGTCAATAATATCACTGTTGAGATAACACCCCACATCATCATCATCGTCATCATCATCATCATCATCATCATCATCATCATCACAGCACTATACCCCTTTTGCCGTCAATTGTGACACCCTAAACCCTTATTTTTCACTGACCATTCCAATCCTTTTTTTTTTTCTCACAGACATTTGAAGGCAAAGGCAGCTTTGGCCTTTCTCTCTCGTTTCTTTTAAAATTGTTTCATAACAGCTACAAAGGTACGGAGACGTTCGTAGTCTCCAGTCGCCATAACAACCATCACAACCCTATTGAACATCATCACAATTATCATCATCATCATCACAACTACCACTGCCACCGTATCCATCACGATGACACTGAGAGTCACCACCGCTGCGATCAATTTTGCCGCCACCACAACCATCATCATAACAGCTATCTGTAGAATCATCATCATCGTCTTATCATTATCATCATCTTCGTCGTCGTCGTCGTCTTCGTCATCATCAACATTATCATCATCATTATCATCATCGTCATCATCACCCTCTTCATCATCATCATCGTCGTCGTCGTCGTCATACCTACACCATCACACCAGTAATTCTACCACCACCACCACCACCACCACCACCACCACTCCGAGTACATCAATATCATCAGCATCACCATCATCATCGTCATCACCATCATCATCATCACCATCACCACCACCAACATCGACACCAACTGCCCCGACCCTAACAACATTAACAAGTTAAAAATAAATAACAATAATAATAATAACAACAACAACAACAACAACAAAAGCATCATCACCAAGAACATCAGACTCTCAGAAGAAGAAGAAGAAGAAGAAGAAGAAGAAGAAGAAGAAGAAAAAAACACAAGAGGTTTAAAAAATAAAAGAAAAAAAACAGATGTGGTTATTAAAGCGGAAAACTGCTGACACCAATAGAAACTGCTTTCTCAAGGAATGTAGTCTTTCTTTTCGATGCCGTTTTTCTCCGATGTTTGACGACACGTGTCGGAAGAAGTTTTGCTAAATCAGCGGATTTTTGGCCAAGCTAGTTACAGATATCAGTTACCAAGTCTTAGACTGCTCGCCTTTTTGTTTATTACCACAGCGTCATATCAAATTCTAACAAACTCTTTTCTTTGACCTGACTTTAAACTCGTTTCCTTTTTTTTGTTTTCTTTTTCGCCCCCTTTTCCTATTACTAAACGTGTATTGTGTGTATGTGTGTGTGTATGTATGTGTATGTATGCGTGCGTGTAAGTGAGCGTGTGTGTGTGTTTACGTATGCGTTTAGATTTATATATGCATGTGCATGTACACATATGCACAAATTATACACATACCCTCCACATACATACATATATTTATATACATACACACACATACACATATACACACACACATGCATATATACGCAAGGTTGTGTACATATATGTGGTTGAAGATAATGTATTTCTGTATAGGTATGTGTGTGTGTGTATGTCTGTACTCGTGTGTGTGTGTGTGTGTGTGTGTGTGTGTGTGTGTGTGTGTGTGTGTGTGTGTGTGTGTGTGTGTGTGTGTGTGTGTGTGTGTGAGAGAGAGAGAGAGTTGTGAAAATACTGGTTCTCTGTGACATAATATCTTTAAGAAATGGCAGGGAAGGAATCTTAAGAATTCTTTTTAATATATAGTATCAGCATATTACGTATCCTTGTAGTGAAAATGGTATTTCATGGAATCTGTCGTTTTGCGGAATAATCGTACGACTTGGCATATACGTTGCAATCTACAGTTCATGACATAATTATATAGCGGACGTACATTATGAATTTCAAACGTCCTCTAGAATTTAGTGCGACACTGTATAGAGAATACTGTTTATATATATATATATATATATATATATATATATAAACTTACTTGGAAATGGATGCGTTGCGTTCAATATATATATATTCTTTTATTCTTTCATATGTTTCAGTCATTTGACTGCGGCCATGCTGGAGCACCACCTTTAATCGAACAAAACGCCACCAGGGATTATTCTTTGTAACAGTTCTATATTTAAAAAGATGAGGAATTATGTACATTATTTATATTATTTATACGGCCATATGGCGTAGTGGTTAAGAGCGCGGGCTCTTAACTACGATTAACCAAGATTCCGAGTTCGATTCCAAGGCAGTGACCTGAATAATAATAATGATGATAATGATAATGATAATAATAACATCGAAAAATACCTTGGGAATGAGAACCCAGGTTCGAAATTTCCCCAAGACACCTGATGAAGGCTGGAGAGCATATCAGCCGAAACGTTGTGTTAACAACAAACAAGATGAGGACAAATATCCGTCAAATGTAAATAATGTATATAATTATTCTTTGTAGGCCTAGTACTTATTCTATCGGTCACTTTTGCCGAACCGCTAACTTACGGGGACATCAACACACCAACATCGGTTGTCAAACGATGTTGAGGGGACAAACACACACACACACACACACACACACACACACACACACACACACACACACACACACACACACACACATATATATATATATATATATATATATAGGGGAGCGGGCAAACGAACATTGGAGGGAACTTAAGGAAGGGAAGAACTCATCAGTTCTGTACCAGCACGCTGAGCAAGAACATAGAGGCTCAATCAACAACATAGAAATTAAAATCTTATCTACACATAGCAGTGATGCAGCACTTAGACAAATTACTGAAGCTACACACATAATAGAAGGGAAACCTAGCCTGAATAGGAAACTAGAATGGAACACTAACATACGCCACTAACAAACCACGGCATGTGACAACATGTTACCCATAAACCAATAATAGGAACAAAGTATAATACAATACATAGATAAACAAATGGAATTAAATACTACATACGTTAACAAAATTTAATTAAACACATAAAAAAAAAAAATTAAAAAAAACACACACACACACACACATGAACATATAAATAAATAAAAACTAATACAAACGAACACGTATTAACAGAGAATATAGGTGATACAGACACTCCCCATACACACATGCACTTACAAAAGATACAGACACATTGAAGGACACGCATGCGTAGACACATACAATAGGAATACAAAATACAAAATGGCTGATAGTTAGCAAGGTGAGACACACATAAGAAAGAAGGAAACAAAGGACCACTGATGAGGTCACAGAAGTGTGACGAAAGAACTCTGGCCGAAATAAGATTAAGATTAAGATTAATGTAATATAAAGCTGAAAAAAAAAAAAAAAAAATTAACACCAAATATACAGTGCGTGTGTTTTTATTGGCTAAACTGGCAATATGACCATCCCCAAGTTCAACAACATATATATATATATATATATATATATATATACACGACAGGTTTCTTTCAGTTTCCGTCTACCAAATCCACTTACAAGGCTTTAGTCGGCCCGAGGCCATAGTAGAAGACACTTGCCCAAGGTGTCACGCAGTAGGACTGAACCCGGAATCATGTGGTTGGTAAGCAAGCTACTTATCACACAGTCACTCCTTCGTATATGGGCACAGGATGTCACCAACGGTGCAAATAACATGAAATACATAGACAAACGAGAGGACCCTTTATCAGTTGTCGGTTGTCTATCTACTCCTCATTTCGAGCATTTTATATATATATATATATATATATATATATATATATATATATATATATATATATATATATATGTATATATATATATATATATATATATATATATATAAACGGTATTCTTTATGTGTGTGTGTGTGTGTGTATAGCTATAGATAGATAGATAAATAGATAGATAGATAGATAGATAGATAGATAGATAGATAGATAGATAGATAGATAGATAGAGTGATTGATTCATTCATATATATACATATAAGCATACATTGATATATATTATATAACACTGCCTGTAAAACCGAGATTATTATGTCAATTGTCTTCCACGGGACAGGGACGAGGTCAATGTATGCAGTTATAGAGGAAAAGATAGAAGCCTTCCAGCCGTGGATCTTCCGCAGATTGGACAGGATAAGCGAGAAAAATAAGGTAACAAATGGCAGAATATTAGAAAAGCTGAAAATACAAAGAGACATATTGTCGAGGATCAAGTCTACAAAAGTATCGTATTTTGGACATGCAATGCGCCAGGAGTCCTTGCCCGTGGCCATCCAAACGAGAAGTGTGGAGAAGAAGAGAGCAAAAGGCCGTCAAAGACGTTTGTAACTGATGATATCAAAGAATAGACAAGAAAGAAGAGCTTGGCTGAATACATGCATTCAACAGGAGAGTCATGGCAAGCCGACCCCTGGACACAGTGAAGGCAAGTGACTGATGATGATATATAAATGGCTCTCCGTCGGTTTCGACGACAAGGGTTCCAGTTGATCCGATCAACGAGACAGCCGGCTCGTGAAATTAACGTGCAAGTGGCTGAGCATTCCACAGACACGTGTAGATGTTGTAAAGGTTCAGCGTGACACAGAATGTGACAAGGCTGGCCCTTTAAATTACAGGTACGACCCATTCTTGTCAGCCGAGTGGACTGGAGCAATGTGAAAGTGCCTTGCTCAAGGACACAAATCACCGCCGGGAATCGAACTCACGACCTTACGATCGTAGGCTGATTACCGTAGCCACTAAGCTTTGACGACCTTTTACTCTCTTCTTCTCCACACTTCTCGTTTGGATGGCCACGGCAAGGACTCCTGGCGCATTGCATGTCCAAAATGCAATACTTTTGTAAACTTGATTCTCAACAATATGAGTCTTTGTATTTTCAGCTTTTCTCACATTCCACCATTTGTTACCTTATTTTTCTTGCTTATCTTGTCCACGATGATATATTTATATTCAATAAAACAAGAAATGGAGAGCAAGAATGAGTAAGGAGCAAGAATCGAACCCAAGTCTCCTAATTGATACCTCGCTGCATTACTTGTAATGCTACTGCAACTAATTCAAATAAAGTGCCCAAAAAATCCACTTAAAACTACTCAAGTAGTTAATTCCGTTAATCTTTGCGTCGTAACGTTTCCTTGCTGAGAGATATTATTTACAAAGAATTTTATGAATATATATGCAGTTTCTCTTTGCTTTTACAATTCATAAGAAAAGTTTGTTGCACTTTTAGTTGAACTTGTAAAAAATTTTAATTAGATTCCTTTAATTGTGCACAAGAGTAGCTGTGTAGTAAGTAGCTTGCTTACCAGCCACAGCGTTCCGGGTTCAGTCTCACTGCGTGGCACCTGGGGCAGCTGTCTTCTGCTATAGCCTCGGGCCGACCAAAGCCTTGTGAATGGATTTGGTAGACGGAAACTGAAAGAAGCCTGTCGTATATATGTGTGTGTGTGTGTGTGTGTGTGTGTGTGTGTGTGTGTGTGTGTGTGTGTGTGTGTGTGTGTGTGTGTGTGTATATTTACCCCCACCACCACCATCGCTTGGCAATCGATGTTGGTGTGTTTACGTCTCCGTAACTTGGTTCGGCAAAAGTGACCGATAGAGTAAGTACTACAATGGAATACGGCGAATAAATATTAAAGGATTACAAAGCGATTTTGTTGAAAAATATACGGTAACAACACAGAACTTCAATTCGTCACAGCGGGAAAAGGACAGCTGTCTAAAAATAAGAAATAAATAAAAATAATATAAGCATTTTATATTCAATTGAAGGCTTGAAGCTGACAGAATATTTTGAGCCTTTGGGGAAAAACACCTTGCAGTATTTGCTTCGGATCTTTATATTTCGAGTCCAAATCTCGACGTGGTCAACTTCGCCAATCTTTCTTTCTGGGGTCGATAAAACTGGCAATGGTGGTATCGTTTAATCTCGTCCCTAAAAATTACCGGTTTTTCTACTTGAATAAAAAAATTGTTGAAGGTGACGAATTGGTGAAATCGGTACAGTGTCAGAAAAAATCTTTTGCGGTATTTCTTCCGGTATTTTATGTTCTGAGTTCAAATCAAGCCTAGATCAACTTTGACTTACATCCCTCTGGGGTCGATAAAATAAAGTACCAGTCTAGTATTTGCATCGATGGAATCGACTAACCCCTGCCATCAAGATTACTTGTCTTGTACCAATTGAAAAACGATTATATGCTCAAGAAACGGAAATAACATGTTCGTATGTCATAGCCCAAACCGAGAATCGGAACCGAGTTGTTCGCTGACATTACCTGTAACTTTGCTCTCCGACGTTTGACTTTGAAATAGCAGTTATCTGACCTAGTCACTCCCACCACCGATATCCTTCCAATGGGCCAAAATCACTATCCTTTATTTCCAGGATGATACATAAATTTCTTTCATATTACTGAATAGAATGATTTTGGATGTTATATATTTTAGTTAACCGTTACCTTATCTTCTATTGTCTTGCAGAAGTTCCAGCTGGCCAGATCGATAAAGTGTTAGACTGATGGTCGGAGAATCGGCATTTTGTACCTCGTCATCAGTACTGCCCTGTCTCGGTAAACGAGATTAATCCTAGCTGTAAATAGTCAATGTAAAAGCACCATGCACCACCACGGGGAGCCAGATCAACAGTCAGCTACCACCTGCGAATAAATGTGACTTGGTAACATGCACCTAATTTCGCTAATTGTTTTAGGTCCCAATGTAGCCCTGAACAGAGACAGGCATCCTCTCAGGCCTCCAGCCCTTTGAGCCAATCGAACATTGGGCATGTGATAGGTGGAGAAAGAGAAAGCTACATAAGCACTCAGCAGATACTCATTTTCGGGTGAATAAACTGGAGTAATGTTAAATGAAATGCTTTGCACAAGGACACAACGCGCTGCTCGGTACTGGAATTGAATCAACGACATTACGGTCGTGAGCAGAACACCCTCACCACTGGACCACGTGCCTTCACAAGAGCCAGACGGCTGCAACAGTAAAAGATATTTCATTAGCTTGCTGCACAGAAGTTACGTCCTTGCTGACAAGAGACTTCGTTTTAATCATTCGATTAATAGCGAGCACCAAAGTGGACTTAAATAGGATTAATGAAGAACCTTGAAGGTCGTACATATATCTAACATG
Organism: Octopus bimaculoides; assembly: GCF_046866305.1. Taxonomy (NCBI): domain Eukaryota; kingdom Metazoa; phylum Mollusca; class Cephalopoda; order Octopoda; family Octopodidae; genus Octopus; species Octopus bimaculoides. The sequence continues at coordinate 97,065,415 of NC_142933.1, forward strand.
AAACAAGAATTAGACCGAAACAATTAATTTTGTACGGCTGCTGAGTACAAATCTAAAATAAAATTCAAATTATATTTATCTATATTTTTTGTCTTGTCTAAAATTGAATTGTATTGTCAAAAAATGTTTCTTACCGATTTTTGAAACAGCAAACAAAGGAAAGCTTTGCTATTTTTTAAACCCTAAGTGGAAACAATAGCCGTGTTTATTTTAGATAAAAAATTAAAAGGGAGAAATAGTTTCTTCTCCACCTTCCATCTTCTTGCAACACTTAAAACAAAGGGAATAATAGCATTCAAACCAGAGAACTTTAATAACAATAATAATATTAATGATAATAATAAAAGGAAAACTAGAAAAGTCTGAAGTAAATTAATTACAAAAAAAAAATTAATGTTTTAATAAAAAGAAAAGGAACGTAAAGAAACTTAATCTAAACAGAAACGTCAGCAGAAAATTTAGAAACCATTAAGATTAAAGAAAATATTAACCCTATCTCAAGAGGAAGAAGGAAAATATAATCCATTTTAGTCTGGGTTTTTATGTTATATCTGTCGACCAAATGACACATTGTCAAGTATAACCTGGGCGACATTTCATTTCATATTTGCTATTTAAAGTTTTGAAAGATTTATATAAACCAACATGTTTGTGACATTTTATCATTTGTTCTGTTACATAAGTTTTCATTAAATTGTATGATGTTTGGTCATGTCAGTTAAAAGTTTGTACCATGTTCTGGACGATATTTCATTGTATGTCAGTTTGGCGGACGTTATTTGTATGCATGTACGTATGCGTGTATGTATGTATGTATGTATGTATGTATGTATGTATGTATGTATGTATGCTTAGATACATACATACATACATACATACATACATACATACATACATACATACATACATACATACACACACATTCTTTATTAAAAGTTCTGTGGCGATGAAGAACGCATGCAGATCTAACGGGCTGGAAGTACTCAGTCACCGACCCGTGTTAGTCACAAAGTATTCTCCTTATCTTCTAAGACAGCGATGGAAATACGTTACTCTACGTATGTATGAGCAGCTCCATTATGGAAGATCATTGCTCAACCGATAATCAGAGACATTCTGGAAAATATGATTTACAAACTGTCTGTCTTTTCCTGTTTGGTATTTATTTTGGCGTGGTTAATGAATGTCCCCTTTCCTCTTTCAAAACCAAATATGGCGCTGGAAAGAATAGAAACGGAAAACAAAACTATTTCATGCGCTATTGCATAAAAGGAATGAATGTTAGCCTGAAAGATGTGTTGCACTTATTGTACGAGAAATGAACCAATAAGGTATCTTTCACAGAGATTCGATTTTGAGGTAATGATCAGCTGGATGAAGTTGAAAATGTTTGCACGTTTTTTCTGAAATAAGAAATCGAGAGAAGAATACAAGGAAGCTGGTGTAGATCTTGCCGACAGTTCTGAAATGCTTAAGGAATTGGAAAAGCTTCCTGTTCCGTTAAACAAGCGGTTGGTGATTCTGCTGACAATAGAAAGGTGGGCGATATGTTATTCTTGTAAGTATCTATGCTCCTACTCTAACCAACTCTGATAAAAAGAAAAACACACCCTTTGTCCAACTAAAAACTGTCTATGGAAATTTCCAAAGCCAGGCAAGATTGTTTTACTGAGACGCTATACTTCCAGGGTTGAAACTGGATTGACAAACGGGTGTTTTGGTGTGGAAAAGTTAAATTCCAACAGCTTCACTCTCCTAGAACTTTGTTGATAATAGTCTACACTGCCAGTACTCACTTTACACACAAAGGTGAGCATGGGACAGCATGGATGAAGCCAAGGTCTAAGGCTTGCAACTTATGTAATAATTCATAAAGACGATATCTGACATATCTGTTATATCAAGCCCTTCTAAGGCTCAGTGTTGAACGAACCATTGTTTAATGTGAGTAAAGTTGTGGATGGTGTGTAAAAGGAAAGGATAAATTTTAAAATATATATCGACGCTTGAATGTCTAAAAGATCCTTGTGTCGGGTAGGTTCTTGATAATCGTCATTCGAGCATAGGAAGAATTGACAACAGGAAGTGAGCTTCGAATGCGTTACTGAAACACTGGATTTCCTTCTGTTACATACTGTCACGGAGAACTAGTTTTATAAAAATGATGATGAGGCTCAAAACGTCTCTGCTCTCTTCACTAAATCAACAGAGGCTGCCGATCACTGGAATGAGCACTTTTCTGAACTCTTAAATTGTGAGTTTGTTGTGGCTGGTGTGGTAACTCACACCATTGGACAAAGACTTATCGTTCCTTCCATGGACGTATATGGGTGTGTATGGCCATGTGTGTATGTGTGTGTGTGTGTGTGTGTGTGTGTGTGTGTGTGTGTGTGTGTGTGTGTGTGTGTGTGTGTGTGTGTGATTTAACTCAGTCAGTATTCCTCGGAGTTCTCATACACTAACGACCTACCAAAATTCCAGCTCGTATTTGATCTCATGTCTTCTGTCAGTGCTTTTTATTCCGCATTATAATACAGTTTCCTTTTCGCATATAGCTATGAATATTCACACACACACAGATACACATGCATACACACACACACACACACACACACACACTCATACACACACACACTCACATGGCCATACACACCCATATACGTAGACACAATCACGCATACACACATCCGCACATCCTCACATCCGCACATCCACACATATGTACACCTACACAAAAACATAGACACATGCAAACACACACAAACACACGCATACACACACACATGTATACAAACAAATACATGCAAATCACGTATATATAGGCTTTTAAATAAATATAAACGAGTTTTTAATATAAATATAGACATAAATACACGAACTTATGTTAAGAAACTGTTTACATTCCAAAGATTTTAAACTAAAAATGCAATCTCGTCCTGTTTGCTTTCCCTCCAGAGGACTTTTTATAAATTGTAGATGTCTTTTGTCGTCTGTTTTTGTTTTCTTTTTTTTTTGCTGCCAATTCTCTATTTATTTCTTTTTTAAAATGGCGGAGAATTGGTAGAAAATTAAATTGTCACAATGAAATAATTCTTCAACACAAAATGGTTCCAACATCACGTTTTGTACTTTATAGGGCTCTTTTTTGTGTCGTTTTTTTTTTTTTGTATTTATATAACTATCAAAGGAGCAGTGTGGGTAGCCCCAGAGAGAGACATATTTCCTCTTTGGGAACAATATTCTTCAAATTAATCAAATCTTTTCTTGAACTCGTTGTCTTTCTTGCCTCTCAAGCCTCGCCCCACTCATCTTCTTTTCTACCTCCTCTCCTTTTTTTCCCCTCTTCTTTCCCTATGAACATATGAATGCAAGTGTACGAATGTGTGAGCAGTTATTTCTGGTTTCTCCTCTTTCTCCCTCAGTTACTCTCTATATCTCTCTGACGCTGTCCTCTCTCCTTCACGCTCTCTCTCTCTCTCTCCCTCTCACACACACATACACACATACTGAAGCCCATTTGTTAGTCATCATTAATATCACCAGAAGCAAAATCTGTTCATCATCATGATCATCATCACCACCATCATCATCTTCACCAATGTCGTTGTCATCGCCGTCATTTCTCCCCCTCATCGTCATCATCATCATCGTCATCATCATCATCATCATCATCATCATCATCATCGTCATCATCATCATTGTCACCAACATCATTACCATCATCGTCAAATACCATGATATTATCTTTATTTTCTATCCCAGATATATTGTCTGCCTTATATTGTTCTTGACACTTGTTCCTTAATAATTCTAAAGACTCCAAGCTTTTCGCCCTTTTTTCTCTTTAGTAATCCTCTATCACGAAACGACGAGCATTTACACGGGCACTCAACCTGCTAGAAATAACAGCCAAATTTCCCACATATCACACACTCTAAGTGTGAATAAAATACTGGATCGTCACGGCTGGAACACCTCCAGTAACAAGTCTGTTCAATCAGGGCTGAAGTGCAACAACAACAAGAAGGTGTCCCCATGGGGATATAATTAATTCTGAAATATTAATAGCTTACTGAAGTTAATACTGAATCATGGTAAATATAGGGTAGGCGTTGATAGAAATCATAAGGGCATTGAACTAAATGTCTTACAATGTTTAACCTCGTTTCCCCTTCCTTCTAAGGTTAAATCCCAACAGTCAACGTCACCTTTTAATTCTCCGCCCAAACCGATAATAATAAACAGTTCCTAAAATCATTCCTCTTCCCGCCACCCACGATGGCAACTCTTTGGAATTTCCTCTTCCCACGTCGACGTAATAAAAGGTACGAGCAAATGGGCGGAGAGCATCTATTTAGAGGCACGACCTGCTAGAAATAGCAGCCAAGTCTCTCTCTCTCTCAAACTGCACTTTATTGGCTTAAAAGAAATTAGGAAAGAAACAGGAAGGTTACATTGAACAATTCACTTCTAGATATACAAAAAATGAGATGGCCATGATTGGAATACCTATCATCACAGATCTGCTAATAACGATGAATGCTAACAAGTGTTATGGACATCATATATCTTCTAAGTACATTTTAAAGAGGAGATGCAATGGCCCAGTGGTTAGGGCAGCGGACACACGGTCATAGGATCGCGGTTTCGATTCCCAGACAGGGCGTTGTGAGTGTTTATTGAGCGAAAACACCTAAAGCTCCACGAGGCTCCGGCAGGGGATGGTGGCGAATCCTGCTGTACTCTTCCACCACAACTTTCTCTCACTCTTTCTTCCTGTTTCTGTTGTGCCTGCAATTCAAAGGGTCAGCCTTGTCATACTGTGTCACGCTGAATATCCCCGAGAACTACGTTAAGGGTACACGTGCCTGTGGAGTGCTCAGCCACTTGCACGTTAATTTCACGAGCAGGCTGTTCCGTTGATCGGATCAACTGGAATCCTCGACGTCGTGAGCGACGGAGTGCCAACATATTTTTAAAAAATGGAAATATAAAATAAATAATATAAAGAATATGTCGATATAAAAAATAATGTTATGCAAATATGAGATTATGAGTGTTATAAAAGCGGCTAACCTCGTGTTTTTTCAATAGAAAACCATGTAAAAATTTAGATTTTAAAACATGGAGTTTATTATGAGAGATTTAGTTGCTCTCTAGAGCAGGTCGAAAATTGGTGTGGAAGCTCTCGCCCTGAATCGGGTGTATGTCACTGCTTTGCTCAACATACATCAGTCTGTTTATGATACTTGTAAAATATTGAAACCACCCTCCACACATACACACACAACCTATTGAATGTAAAATGAATAAACCCCGAAAAAATTTTTAGCATAAACCATGTACTCATGTATTATTACATAAAGCATTTACTACATAAATCATGGAATTAAATAACGATAACTGTGAATATAGAAATTAGATACATGTTTGATAAATATATATTCAGTTGCAATGTGAAGAAATAAACAGTTGACAAACAACACAAGCATGCGCAGCTAAGAGCGGGGAGTGTCCGACTGGTTTCGACTCTCTTACGAATCATCAGGGATAGTTTAACTCTACGCTGAACTTTCAAAATTTTAAAAGAATAACTCTTCTTATGAAAAACAAACAATTTCTGTCTTTAAAAAGAAATTTATAGAATAGGATAAGGTCGATGACCGGGATTTAGTAACAAAAATACCAATGCGATGTCTAATTAAATGAATGTTTACAAGAAATTATAAATGATACATTTAATGAACCTTATTAAATATCGGTCGTCAACCTTGTGCCATAATATAGATTTTTATTACGTCAGAAGTAGTTTCTTCATGTTTTTCCTTTTAAAGATATATTACTCTTAATTTGAGCGGTTCAGAGGTGAAGTAAGTCATCCCTTAATGAGTATAAATAAATACGAAACTAGCTGGATATTGGTCTCTCTTCAAAGCAGAATCTCTGTGGTTTGTCTACAAGCAGTATTTTCCCAATGATATGAATACGTGTTTATTAAGAATATCGAATACGATTTTTTCTTTTTTTTTTATGAGGCAGGCTGGCAGAATCGTTAGCGCGTCGAACAAAATGCTTTGCAGCTCTTTACGGTTTAAGTTCAAATTCCGCCGAATTCAACTTTACCATGTATCCCTTCGTTTTTGATGTAAAAAAATACTAAGTAATCAATTTCTCCCCTCCCCTCAAAATTGTTGCCATTGAACTGTGCAACGAACTGGCATCCCGTTCAGGAGGTATGTTGTGATCTCAGTTATTTATACGCCATGGAAACCGAGTAACCTGCCTTATGAGTCCCAGAGCTGAAGCATATGTTATTTAAAAAATCTGATTTTCATCGCCATATTCATCAATGACCATGCCGTGCTGATAGTTTTGTTACTGAAATAAAGAATATTTATGATGCAATAAAATATATCCAGGACAATCAATAAACTTTCAATTAATTTCTGGATAGGGAACAGGAATAGCAAAACACAGTTGGTACTTTTACGTTGTAACTTTATATATACCAGTCTTATCGGCTAAAAATAGAAAATTTTCTTGTAAGGATGTAGTATATATACTTTTCGTGGGGCAGGGAAGTATTTGGTTTGTACCTTTTTATGAATGAAAATCAAAGTCAAAGAAAATGAACCGTCAAAACAAATCTTAGTTGATTCTGTTTAACTGGGTCACCATAAGGGAAAATGTTACCCATGCACTTTATTAACTTCTAAGAGAATAGGGGAAGAATGTCTCACAAACGACAATTACCCCTGTTGACTGTCCATGTTATATTTCAAATTTTGAGAGAAGGCCAGCAATTTCGGAGGAGTGGGCAAGTCGATACTTACTTTATCGACCCCGAAAGGATGAAAAGCAGAGTCGACCTCGGCGAAATTTGAACACAGAATGTAAAGACGGACGGAATGCCACTAAGCATTTTGTCCGGTGTGCTAGCGATTCTGCCAGCTCGTCCATGAAGCGATATTTATTCCATAAATTTACAATAAGCCTACATATCATGAGCCACGGTTTTCCTCTTCAATTCTAGAATGGGTGCTGGCAGTCAATAGTCTTTCTGACCCAAAACACAAAAGCAAATGTTCCACTCTGATTAAACTCTGACAGTGACAAGACATGGCAACAAGGCAATAATACACTACAAAAGCGATGTGCACATTCGCCACTTGAGCCCGACGATGCAAAGGTAGCATTCACTCAGATCATTTCTAGATGATAATGAGCATCCTAACATCTATTCACCTGGAGATCCAAACCGAGCCGGAACCAGAACCGGAGCCAGAGCGCTTCTATGAAAAACACTGGTTGTCATAGAATTAACTCAGTAAGTGGTGAGCTGCAAGTCCTCCACCCAACATACACACACACACACACACACACACACGATTTTTCTTTGTTAATGCATTTTCCTGATACAGGCTTATACCCACGGGTGTATTTGTTTGTCGTTATATCTGTATTATGATAGCAGCATCTTCCGCATCTGCAGACACCGCCTTCTTGTGTCTCAGTTCCGGCAGAATATCCATCAATGTATCCGACTTTCACATTAAGAACTCCAAAGCTAAAACATAGAAACCGATGATTGAGGCACACTTCTGTTAGTATAATAGTTCCAAACGGCCCTGGTAGATGGTAATATGCTTGACCGCTTACCTCTGAAATAAGCAGTGTTAAACCACCACACCGCCAACATGCGTTCCGGTGGTGCAGTGAAAACAATGATGAACTTAATATTTCACTTATATTTCTAGTTCTGCAGTAAATGGTTCATTTTTGTTTCAAGCAATGACCCAATATTTTTAAACACTGAAATTGGTTTTCTTGCAAATCCGGAGAAAACTACGGCGTTGGATTTTGCTTCCTACAGCCCTGCTTTCTTTTTCGGTTCTTATTTTGATAAGAGCGTTTTATTCTGTTTTTATTTGCTTTTAAATGATATTGTTAAATTATTATTATTATTATTATTATTATTATTATTATTCAGGTCACTGCCTGGAATCGAACTCGGAATCTTGGGGTTAGTAGCCCACGCTCTTAACCACTACGCCATATGCCCGTGAGCAGTGACCTGAATAATAATAATAATAATAATAATAATAATAATAATAATAATAATAATAATAATAATAATAATAATAATAATAACATCGAAAAATACCTTAAGAATGAGAACCTAGGTTCGAAATTTCCCCAAGACACCTGATGAAGGCTGGAGAGTATATCAGCCGAAATGTTAACAACAAACAAGATGAGGACATATATCCGTCGAATGTAAATAATGTAAATAATGTACATAATTCCTCATCTCTTAAATATAGAACTGCAATAGGTGTCTAGTTGTCCCAGTAATAATTTACAGATATAATTCTCAAGTGAAACTTAAGTGAATTAGCAAACCTGGATATGAAAATAATGAAAACAATAACTGCATTTAGAATCCAATCCTGAAAAACTCTCACAGACAGACAAACAGGGAGGTAGGGGAATCTTCTTCAAATAGAAAACTAATACAAAATACTTTATGTAGGACTACAAAAATATCTGCTAAATGATAGAGGGAAACTAATACAAATAGCTGCAAGTGATGAGAAAACAAAAGCTGTTTTTAGTTTTCAGGAAAGCAAACATATATAAAACAGAAGCTAAACTAACAGGCAGCTGTAAGGAGGATGAATGGAGAAACAATTATAGAAAGTATTTTAAAAATACAATAAATTAACTGTCTGTATAACCAACTTACCAAAAATGTGGACAACTACTGCTTTCGTAGTCCACCAACCTAATGACCCGTCGTGAATTGTGGATATTAGGCAATTTAAAAGTCTTAAGAAGCCTGATCGTCTGGCTTGCATCATGATATAAGCGACCATCAGCCGCTTATATCATGATGTACTGTCCGTGTTCAAAAATCTCTGTTCCGAGCCGACCGAACGAAGAGAATACGTTGGATACATCTGATGATGCAGTAGAAATTGCGCTACCATGTGTATGTCCGTATTCCTGAAATGTGAGGCGGCTTGAGACCAGAGCATGCCAGTCACTGATGGGTTAAGGTTTGCTCTACATCAGGGTCCCTGACTCTAATCGGATATTTATCATACAGTGGTTTGTTTGGCTATATTTTTTTTTATCTGTTATGCCATTTTAAATTGAGGACTGCATTGTCATTTGAAAATGTATAGGGTGTCCATAAAGTCCCTTTACAATATTGAGTTTAAATGTATGAAAGTTGTAAAGATAATTTATGGACAATCTGTAGATCTTTATATACTAAATTAGTTTTGCATAGTTGTCGGTCCTTAAGTGACAGTAGATCCAGCTCATAAGTCGACAAATGAAATTGCTGTCCTCATTACCAGGTGCTAGCTAAGGAACTTAAAAGTCTCCTCTCCCAGCCATATCAGACGAAAACACAAAGATTTATTCACAGTAACAACAGCAAGCATTAAACAACCAAAAAGTACCCCCTCACAGTAGCACCACCCCATCCACTTATGAAGATAAGGATTTGATGGCGGTGGATTTGGATGTTCAAAATTCTACCTCAGTTTTTCAGTTTTACTTTGTTATTTTTGGTGTTGTTTTAGTGTTTTTGTTAGTGTAGAAAATATGTCACGTGTGTTGTA
>NC_142933.1:97080046-97095046 GCF_046866305.1 Octopus bimaculoides
AAGCAATTCCTCAATGTACGTCGAGATATTTTTGGTTGCAAACCAGTAACCTTGGCTCCCATTTTTCGTACGCTGAGGAAGGGTAAATACCCAGAAACTCGAGTCAAAGACTTTCTCTATTCCCGAGCGTTAAACTAATACATCCTTTTGTTGTTTACACCACCTGTCCTCGTCTGTTGTTTTTTTCGTAAATTCTCCCAAATATATATATATATATATATATATATATATACATATATATACAGAGAGAGAGAGAGAGAGAGAGAAACAAAGACAGGGCAACAGAGAGAGAGAGGGAGAGACAGACAGACAGACAGACAAACAGAGATAGATAGATAGATAGATAGATAGATAGATAGATAGATAGATAGATAGATAGATAGATAGATAGATAGATATCTTCCCCAATGTCATCAAAACAACACATGGAGTCTATGGCAGACAGAATAGTTGTGATACTCCACAGGTGTCCATTAAAAGTTATGCATTCCATCAACGCTGGTTTATTATAGTTTGAGAAGCAATATAAATACTTACAACCACATCCATATGTAAGATAAGCGTTTTATAGGTTGGTACGATGGAGAATAACACGATAGAAACAAATCCTAGTCAAGATTATTTACAGATGTACACCTTACTTATCATAAACAATTTTGCCTTTTAAATGTCTTTTATTCTATTTTCGTAATATATAGTAATGATAATATTCCCTTGTTTCTTAAACAATTATAGTTATTGTAATTGTTCTTATTGTTTGGTGCGTTTCGCAATTTCTGTACATGTTCAAACTTTTGCACAGATTCCTCATTTAATCTTGATAATTATTGATGTTCAACAAGAATAAACGCCGGTCTTTAATTGCTACATTCGCGCCGCCTTAATAGGATCGGCCGAATTAATAAATAACAAACCAAACAGAACGTTATAGCTATGGCTGTCTTCTGTATGTTTTAATAATTTCAGAATTGCTCAGACTTGTGAGTTTCCTCTTCTTTCGGTGTTGTTTATTCAGATGTCAGCTGCAAGCATTCTCGAAAGCTCTCACTGAAAGCCTTTGTACGTGACGTCTCTAGCTTTGTATCGAATGAACTTCCTTCCTGATAGTACAGATATATCTACCAGTTGACAGGCATTCTTTGTCGCCTTCAAAATCAATATCTGGTACAGAACCAGCGATATTCGTTCATCCAACCATTTTCCTCCGCCCTCTATTCCTGGGAGGTTCGTGTCCTTGTAGAATAGAGTCCTCGGGCACCACCTTCATACAGTTCTATCAGTAGCAACCGTCATTATAATTTCCGGATACGTTTCCAAATATGACCAACTAAGACTATTGGTATCATCCAACCATCTCGTTTTTGGTCTGTCCCTAGGTCTCCTGCAGGTTGGCTCGGCTTGAAGAATCTGTCTTGCGATTCTTTCCTGTGACATTCTAATAACATATTCGTAACACTGTAGCTGTTGCTTCTCAATGCTGATAAGAAGCAGCTCGACCTGGACAGACGCTTTGATCTCTGACCCATGAACCCTGTCATTATTTATAAGATTGACCAAATGAGTTATAACTTGACCATGATTGACCAGTATCGAAGACTAACTTTTACTATTTATTGCCTATTTACATGCTTTCATAATTTTATAGAATCTAATGGATGAATTGGCAAACAGTGATTCTACAATTGATTTCAGTACGGGGTATCTTCGGCAAGTGTCTCTTACCATAGTTCCTGATTAATCCTAGCCTTACACGGGAAATTTAAGTGTACGGAAACTGTGTACACTCGTCAGTTGAATTATACATGTTCTTGGAAGATAGTCACCTAGTTTTAGTACTTGTGTATTTCTTTATTGCCTACAGGGGGGTAAACATAGAGGGTGCAAACAAGGACAGACAAAGGCTTTAAGTCGATTACATCGACCCCAGCAGGTTTTAATAAACTTTCTTCAGTATTACCTACACAGGAGTCTATATCTACTCTAGCTAATTCCACACAGTCTTCTACTGATATTAACCCTCTTCCACCTTCCTTTCTAGGTAGGTATAATCTTGCTACTTCTTCCCTTGGGTGGAGTCCTCCATTCATATTGAATTCCTTCTAAGTTCTTCTGCCTAGCTTTGCTAATTCAGTTTTTCGTCCCTTCTACAAAAGCTGCTGAGTATCTAATTAATGATACTGCCCAAATATTTACAGCCTTCACTAGTTCGGACCATTTAACTTTGACTTGCTTACGCACCCGTAACGTAGCGAAGGGGTTCAGCAAAAATAACAGAGTCAATACCAGACTTTACAAGACTAAACCCTACAACGCTGTGCTCCAACATGACCGCAGTCCAGAGACGGAGACAGGTCAAAGATAAATGCTAAAACTTCTCTTGATGACTTCTATAGTCTTTTATTATATGAAATTGGTGCGTTTCTTTTACTACCATATGTAAACCTCCTCTTACTGCTGTGTATAAACTCCTCTTCTACCATAAGTAAACTCCTGTTATGCCGCCATTAACTGCACCTTACTTGTACACATTATGTTTTAAAACTTTGAAAGCAAATAAGAGACACGGATGGATTTATCTAGAAATTCCTTCCTAATTGTAAAACTGAGTCATTTGTTTTACTATGTAATCAGTCAGGAAGCTCTGGGTCGTGATTTAGTCCATTGATATGAAACTACCGAATACTTTTAAAAGCGTTGGTGGGGAGCTTGTTCGCAATCTGTCGCTGTTGTTGTTATTATCGTCGTTGTTGTAGGTGTTGATGGTGGCTGTGGTGGTTGTGGCGGTGGTGGTGGTGGCTGTAGTAGGTGGGTATCTATTTTTAAAATTTCATCTCAAACAATTTTCATGTTTCTCCATTCCTCGTTCTGAGCAGGAGGAAATACAATTTTAACTGAACACCAGACAAGACTTCGTCTTCCTCTAAATTTGGTTTTTCTATTCAAAACACGTTTTATTCATGCATTACCACGCGAATGTTTCTTTTAAAATTATATTTACGTCCATTACGTTTTTGCATCCAAAATGGCTACCACACATAATTATGCTATACGATAAAACAACGCAGTGGCAAAAAAAAGGTAGAACAAACTTAAAATACACAACTATACGAACAAAAGGAAGAACAAAATGAAGAGAATAGTGAACAATTGACTGAAGAAAATGTTGCAAATACCCAAATAAATCATTTGGAATCTAATGGCACTGAATGGCAGCATTAATAGCGGTAGCGACTCACAGGAGATTATGAATACTTGGGACCCGTATATACGAAGGATTGCTGAAAAGTTTCTGGCTTTGGGTAAAAGAAAATACAGAGGATCAAGTAGTCATGATTTCTATTCAACGTATTCCCCTCTCAGATTCACACACTTATTGCAGCTTTCCTTTAGTTTTTCTAAGCCCTGCAAAAGAACTTGGGGAGGTTGAGCCTCCAACCAGGCCTTTTGCGATATCCTTAAAGCCAGGAACTTTTCAGCACCCCTTTGTATAACAGCTGTGTGAAAGCTAATATTACTTCCATACAAACTGAACAAATGAAATTTTTGGTTCTATCACAGTAACATGAAAAATAATATGTAGAGTGGAGAATTGTGTAAAGCCCGACAGCGCTTCTTTGCAACATGATATAATCCAGAAGAGATCGAAGAGAAAAGTTATTTATATCTCTGCTTACGGAAAAACAGAAGAGGATTAAATTTTCCTTCACATTAAGTCGTTCAACAAGCTCTCCACGACATATCAGGAAAAATTAACTCAATTGAATAAAGGCAAAAGCTATGGCACTATTTACTGTGTCTTTCAAACAAAAGACGCAACCAAAACATCGGCTGAAATTGTCAAACATGCCTCTGACTATATATTTGTGCCTCAATACATGGGAATCATAATAAAAGATATTGAACTCAATGTAGTTTCATTGCTAGTTGTAACTTTGTGTTACAGTATGGGACAGTGGTCAAATAAAGCTTAACGAAAAGCTACCTGTGGTAAGGTTGCTTCAAAATGGACCTGCAAGTTTTAATGCTCCCTGAAGATCACAGAAGCATGCAAGAATTGTACTTTGTAGGAGGCACCGAGGCAATAAAACATGAGATTAATGATAAGAGTGGAAAAACTAATTATCGGAGTAAAACACATCTTAGAGATAAATACTCAGAAGAACTGGAAAGACTAAGTAAAAACAAAGTAAACGAAAATAATGATGAGTAACAACGAAAAGAACGACAAACCACACTTTCGGAAGCACCATTTTCTAAAACTCTGGGAATAACAAAGGAGATATCTTAGGCCCAGTATGCTAAGTAGATGAGCAAATACCTCGATTCCTAACAGTACCAATTTGTAGTACCAAAATTATCGTGAGACGAGAAAGCAGCAATAATTACAGAAGAAAATTTCCAAATGCTCGATGAAAATGCGAATTTATAAAGAAGAGAGGAAATCAAAGAAAAAGAAGACTCAATATAAGCAACATATGAAGAGGAACAATTTCATTCAAATGACAGCGAAATTACACTTCAGAAAAATAATGAAGAACAAGAAAATAATGTAGAACAAGAAAATAATGAAGAAGAATTGAATTTCAAAGGTCTTTGAAAATCAATCAAAAAGTTAATTGACAAAAACTACGCAAGCTCTCGAAGATGTTGATATGACCCAAAAACAGAATATAAACAACATACAAAAGATAGATTGTTAATAAACTTAAAACTAAGACATTGTGCCCAACTTAAAAGAGAATAACTTAAAGTTGGTGTTTTTCGACGCCAAATATCTCAACAAAAATATGCTTACCAGTGGATTTGGTTGCACTCAGATTCCATTTGGTAAATGAGAAATGGTTAAAGGAATGGGGTCGTAGAGTACCCTAATTCAACTTAGGCAGAAATCTTACATGGTTTTCTTCTTTAAATTACATCGTTTTAATTATAGTGTTTATTGTACATTTTTGATTTAAGCACAATCATATGTATCTATGCATAAATATATATGTGCATATATGTATGTGCTTATGTGTGTGCATGTGTGTATGAGTGTGAATGTGCGTGGATTTATGGATGCCTTTAAAATTCTTAATACGTTCTCCCTAAATATTGTATTACGTTTCGGAACCTCTTTCATAATTTGCAAACTTTTTTCTCTCACTCTACGTTACTCTTTCTTTCTCTCTATCTCCCCAGTGATAGTTTCCTGTTGTTTGTGTCTCCTTGAGTCGTTATCGCTAATAGAGATCATTATTATTATTATTATTATTATTATTATTATTATTATTATTATTATTGATAAGGCGGCGAGCTGACAAAATCGTTGGTACGCGCGGGCTTAGCGGCATTTCGTCCGTCTTTACGTTCTGGATTCAAATTCCACCGAGGTCGACTTTGCCTTCCATCCTTTTAGAATCGATAAAATAAGTACCAGTTGAACACTGGGATCGATGTAATCGACTCATCTCCTCCCTCAAAATTGCTGCCGTTGTGACAAAATTTGAAACATTTATTATTATTGAGTGAGAGAATAGCGCATGTCATCAAAGTGACACTGGCGTACAAATATACGTAGCTTAATATACTCATCATGACTACCCGTCTGATAAGGGTACCAGGCACATACGTCACGACTATATGTGCGCGACATGGTTACCTCTTATCAAGATAAACAGCGTATGACCTTGCAAGTGGAGCCCAGTTACAAATTCTTTCGGGTTGAGTAGCCCATCCTGCTCAAAAGGTCCCTGAATAAAGTTTCTTTAAGGATGATGAACAAAACACCTATGTTTCCAGAGGTGAATTATCCAAACCCCAAAGAATTCCTCTCAACACATGACTACGATGCTCCCCCACTACTTCTGCTTGTGATCAGAGATGCACAAATCGCCAGCCACTAAGGGACATGCTCATTCGGTTAATTTCACGTAACTGACAAGCAAATCTGTGGTATTGAGCAGAATATTTGCTGTAGCCCATCTTTTTATATCAAGACAAAACATGTATATGATAACAGTTCCAATCAGTTAAGCCATGAGAACCACTGCCTGGTACTGCATCGGGGCACTTATTATTTGATGAAAACTTTCAGATTATTTTGTTGGGTATGATGGGAAGCGTCAGCTGTCCACAGCCAGCATATTAAGGTGACACTTGTTTACTGGTCATGCTTCAAGAACCCTGCGAAGAATTCTTGCAGTTCCAAGCAATGCAGGTGTTTTATCTTTATATTTGTACCAATCTTTTTTCGCCATGCTGGAAGTTGAACGCTGATACTTCCGAGTGCACACCAGTTGCTATTAGGGCCACGTCTACTCTCCTCATTGACCATAACTTTCGTATTTTCCACTTCAAATCGTCGTAGTTGTTCAGTTTTTCTTCTTCCTTTTTGATCCTGTTGTCACCTGGACATGCTATGTCGATTATCATGCATGTTCTTTCTTTTCTATTCACCACAACAATGTCCGGTTTCCGATGCCTGGTCAAATGATCGTACTGAATCATTGCATCTCTCAGGATTTTGCTGCCTTCATTCTCACTGACTCCTTGCTTAATTTTAACAACAAAATTCCCTAACAGAAGGAAACGCTACGCAAGAGCAGCCAAGGAATCCCTCAGATCCCGAACTACCCTCTACTCACCAGGCGTTCTTTAGCAAGTCCTCTTCTCTCTTTTGTACTCCCCAGCCCACCGAACCACAGGCCAATTCCTTTAAAAGATTAGCAATAAAACATCTCATTTCCATTTGCATATACATCCGGAATTAGAGTAAGCACTGTACGAAAGAAATTCTTTAATCTGGAAAGGAATACTTAAATATCGACTAAGAAAGCTCCAAAGGAGACTGCGGGAAGTTTAAACACATTAAAACGTACAGGAATTTAGTGAAGGTGGGGAAAAGAAAGGAGAACTAGAACTTATTAATTAAGTGTAACCCAAATAGCCTCTGCTTTTCTCAGCGTTTTCATTAAGTTTTAAGTTATTAAGCAGTTTTTAGACTATAATCCTTGAAATGGAATTGTCAGCAATTCCATTTACCCTACAAGCAAAATATCATATTCAATTTCAAGTAACACTGCTGAGAAAGAAATAATTGTGTGTTTATGCAAAAATTTAAAGACCCGATGTTCTTTACTTGTTTATTTTTATTCGTTTTATTTTGTTTATTACTTTATATATTTTGTTTTGATTATTATATATATATATATACTTTATATTTTTCTTTTTTTTTTATCAATGATCTCTCTCTCTCTTTCTCTCTTTCTGTGTCTGTATGTATGTGTGTGTGTTGCGTGTAAGTATATATATGCGTGAGAATGTGTTTGAATATGCGTCCGTGTACGAGAGTGCGAGTTGAAAATTATAATACATATACTCACACACATACGCATATATATAAATATATATATATATATATATATATACAGTTATACACACACACACACACACACATACACACACACACACACAAGTATATGTATATGTGTTTAAGCATATACACATATGTGTTTAGGCATATATGTACGTCTGTGGGTTGTGTGCTTGTGATGTATGCGTGTGTGTGTGTGTGTGTGTGTGTGTGTGTGTGTCACTTTACTTGTCTGTTCATAATTTAATTGTAATAAAAGGTGACAATACTGAAACGCTGGCAAATTTATGTAGGAAACCGTTAAAATGCAAGCTCTCATTAAACTGTTTCTAATTTCATGCATTTACGCACACACATACACACACACACACACACACACACACACACACACACACACACACACACATACAGTCACCGCAAAGAAATTCAAGCAAGTACAAATGCACACATAACGATTCATGTGTACTTGAAACTAAAGCAAATGGATCCTCCGTCGCTTTTCGAGATGAGTATTCGATTGGTTGATCATTGGAACAACGTATTAGAGATTGGGTATTCCACAAACATGCGTAATCTTAACGCAATCCTCATGCCAAATCAGCATGACACAGTGTGTAAGAGTACAATCCATCTAACCGGATTCCGCACAGTTTCCGTTTACACAGTTTTACTCGCTCAGTTTACATCGACTGGATGCTCTAGTAAAAGACACTTGCCCAAGATACCGGGCTATGAAATCGAGCCCGAGATCTTGTGATTACAAAGTAAGCTTTTTAACCAATTCAGCCATCTTGGTCCACGAATATACACACGGGCACACACACATACATACATACATACATACACGTACATACATACATACATACATACATACATACATACATACATACATACATATATATATATATATATAGGGAGACTTCACAAAAAACAAAAGACGAAGACAGGTGGTGTAGACAACAAACAGATGTATTAGCATAACGCTCGGGAAGTGAAAAAGTCTTTAACGTTTCGAGCCTACGCTCTTCCACAGAAAGGAACACAGAAAGAAACAAGGAGAGAAAATAAAGAATGTGTAGTGGCTAGCGATCTATCATGGCGAATGATGTGTGTGTGTGTGTGTGTGTGTGTGTGTGTGTGTAAGTATATATGTATCTATGTATGTATATATGTATGTATATATGTGTGTATATACGTGCATTTTTTAGGCTAAAAAGAGAGGAGAAAAATCTTTCTGCTCAATCAGAGAGAAAAAACGGGATGCATGACTTTTGCTGACCCTACTGACGCTGGCAGCTGAGAAGCTAGGAAGAAATAACAATTAATGGGCTTTTCGCAGTAGGAAGCAACATCAAGATACCGTGTCATCCTCAGAACCAGACCAGACACTTAGAGTATGGATACTGCCAACAGAATGGACTCCGCTAAATCCAATGAAGGATTAGGCAGTAGTATTAAACAGAAGGAAAACGAATTAAGTTTACCGACCTCTTTTTCTAGGTTGGCATGCGTTGGACGGGTTTCACGACAACTCATCACGCGCTACGACCTTCCATCTCGATATTTATGCAGTTATTCTTCGTCTTGGGACCAGCCTCACAACATCCCGTCACTCGCTACGACCCTTCTTCTCACGGTACATGCTACACTTCTTCGTCTCACTATGGCCAGTGGCTATCGTTTGGACGCTATCTGAGATCTTTCGACTTCTCATCCAAACAGTAACAAATAAACGCCACTTGATCCTTTTGTTATATCTGTCGTTATTTTTTACAAGTCTTTTATTACCTCCGCCTTAGCTTGTTTGTTTGTTTGTTTGATGGTCCGTGGACAAGATATCTCAAGAACCGCTGAATGGATTCGGATGAAACTTTCAGGGAGGTTTGGCCTCGTGACTAGCACGAACTGATTAGATTCGAGGATCGTTCCGGTACCGGACAAGGATTCTGGATTATTTTCCTGTTTTATTTTACGTTGCTCCAACCGCTCGGCTGGCAAAAATGAGTGATGTTGCGATAAACTGGCATCCCGTTCAAGGAGGAAATATATGCATCACGAAAACCCTAAAACCATCCCTTTATCCAATACATATATATCCTTTCTGTGTTTTTTTTGTGTTTTTTTCGCTCTCTCTCCGTTTTTTTACCTCTTAATCCTTTCTGTTGAAGAGCATAGACTCGAAACGTCGAAGACTTTTCAATTCTTCCTGAGCGTTAAACTAATAGACCTGTTTGTTGTTCCTTCACCGGTCTTCGTCTTTTGTTTTCTGCAAATTTGAACTATACATGCATACATATATATGTGTGTGTGTGTGTGTGTGTGTGTGTATGTGTGTGTGTGTGTGTGTGTGTGTGTGTGTGTGTGTGTGTGTGTGTGTGTGTGTGTGTGTGTGTGTGTAATGGATTTTCTCTTCGAAGACGACCTATGACCATTCAGCTTTGTCGAACTACCTGCACAAGTAATTTGTTTATAGGAATCAAACGTTTGTGCCGCAAATTAGCTCACCCCCTCCATCAGATCAACGTTGTCTGAACAGATGCTTTGTGTGCCACGCGCCAGATGTAGAAGTGATCGCAGGGCAACGTAAGATGAAGTGTTTTGCTCAAGAACACAACGCACCACTCGGTCTAGGAATCGAAACCACGATCCCGAGATCGTGAGTGCAATACCCTAACCAATATATATATATATAGCAAATAAGTAATAAGGATGTCCAGGTATTAGTGCATTGCGACCGTTTCAGGCGGCTCCATTTAATCGATCAGTGTAAGTATTATATCAATTTGAAATACACCGCCTTCCTCGGACGCATAAGATCATATAGGTTTTCAACATACAAAGCATGTAATTCTTTTATTCTCTAGTTCTGATGAGAAATTTGCTATAAAAATTATAATGGAGTATCCTGTATGTTGAAAACCTATATGATCTTATGCATCCGAGGAAGGCGGCATATTTCAAATTGATGTAATGCTTGCATTGATCGAGCAAATGAAGCCGCCTGAAACGGCCGTAACGCACTAATGTCTTGACATCCTTGTTACTTATTTGCTTTTTATTCACCTTACTTCGAGCTGTGCAGATAATACCGGACTGATTTGATGTCTCAACTTCACTCTGTGTGTGTGTGTGCGCGTGTGTGTGTGTGTGTGTAAGCATTCATTTCGATACTTAAAGACATCCCAGCATTTTTAGTTGCACTTCAAATTTGAGTTTAGGCAGGAAGTCAATATGATCGTTAACTGTGTGTATCTGTCGAGGCTGAGTAAACCTAAGACGCATATATCACTTCAGGAATTTTCAGGCGGAGACAACTTAACATAGTGATAAAGTTTCCAGTTACAATCCTGCCAAGGGATTTCTATAGAGAGTAAGAAGGCTTAAGTGAACTAAGTCTGCGAGCCGGGTAACAGAACCAGGAATACTGTCAGTTTGTTTCCCTTAAAAGTTAACCAGACCATAGGAGGGGACATTGGTTGTTGCAAAGAGAAAAAACAGAAAGGAGCGAAAAGGGTGAAAGTCTGTAAAAGATAATTAATTAATTATAATTAATTAAGTGACTAATTCAGTTTAGAGTCGCGAAAGTATGCAATATAGAGAATAAAGAAAAAACTATGTTAGGGAAAGACAGAGACAGAGAAATGGAGACCATTGTGAATATGAAGGGGGGAGATGAAGAATGTGAAGAAGAAGAAGAAGAAGAAGAAGAAGAAGAAGAAGAAGAAGAAGAAGAAGAAGAAGAAGAAGAAGAAGAAGAAGAATGTGATGATGATGATGAGGAGGAGGAGGAGGAGGAGGAGGAAAAGGGGAGAAGGGGTTGAATCTTAAAACATATAATGCTTTTATTTCCCATAAGATGATGTCGACAAAAGTTCCCTATCATTTCTAACACGTGCATACAGACAACACACACACTGACACACACACACACACACACACACACATTCATACGCGCGCGCGCGCGTACATACTTGCTAACGCACACACGATATACGATTTCACACATCCACATCCGGACAGACTGAAACAAGAATTAGGGAACTTAACAGTTTCACATATCACAACAGTACAGATACCCTCGAGAACTGCGAGGTCACCCTTCAATTCAAGTTGTTATGTGTGAAATTGAACCTTGTTTTCTCAGCCAAAGAAATTTAAAAAAAAAAAAAAAAAAGCAACAACAAAAACATACGCCCTTACGTAAATTGATATGGTGACACTCCTTTATGAAAACCAGGAGAAAATAGAAACTGCAGCTCAAAAAATAAATACATTACCGGAATCGTTATTTGATCTAGCAAATTTGTAATGTCTTGAGGAAAGCCAGTTCAAAATAGGCTATTTAAACACACCCGGATAACTAAAACTAAAACAAAAATAAAATTGGCAACGGCGATTTTGAAACGAAATTGCAAATTTCCTGACCATATGTCGATCAAATCTGAAAATAGACAAGGCAGCTTTTAATATGTTTCAGTGAGTTCGGAAGCACCATCCTGGGCAGTAATATGAAAGCATGTGGTTCATACAGATTGGTTTTGTTTTGCTGAAGTAAATGGAGATTGTCTCCCCTTCAAATACACACTTTTCTGTCTGGGTCAACAAGAACTGTATCGCTGCAAGCGGTATTAAATCATAAGGAATTGCAGTACTTTTATACGTCTATTATTTTCTACTGTTGAGTTTTAAAGGTTAAATATTTGAAACTTCTTATTCAAAAAAAGGAACTCGTGAATGAAGCTCTGTGAATTTTTGGAGTAGGGAGTCTACAAAATAAAGTTAAACAATTGTTGTGTCTCACTGTATTTGACATTAAACTGTTGAAGAAATTCCAGGCAAGAATGGAAAATTCTAGACCAGTATTTTTCAAACCGGTGTCAACATATGCTGCTGACTGTCATATTTACAACTGTAAAAGATGTGAACCGTTGATAAAATATTTCAAAGATGTGAACCGTTGATAAAATAAAAATCTCAATAAAAAACAAAAGAGAAGTCATTATTTCAGAAGCGATGCAACTTACAATGTAACTAGACAGCAAACCTTGTGGAATAGGATCAATGCAAATTGGGATTCAATTAACGAAGGAGATTATCGAATCGAAAGTCAACCAATAACGGTGTGGATAAATTATTAGATGCAGGCGTGATTGTGTGGTTGTGAAGCTCACTTTGCACCCAGGTGTTTTCAGATTCAGTCTCTCTACGCGGTATCATGGCCAAGTGTCTTCTACAGTAGTTCCTGGCGCTGACAGACACCTTCTGAGTGAATATGGGAGAAGAAAACATCATATATGTATACATAGACGCAGGCGTGGCTGTGTGGTAAGAAGCTTGCATCCCAACCACAGGGTTCCGGGTTCAGTCCGACTGCACGATACCTTGAGCAAGTGTCTTCTGCTATAGCCTTGCGAGCGGATTTGGTAAGCAGAAACTGAAAGAAGACCGTCATATATATATATATATACATACATATATATATATATATATATGTGTGTGTGTGTGTGTGTGTGTGTGTGTGTGTGTGTGTGTGTGTGTGAATGAAAGAAGAGATTTTTGCTCACTGTTCCCAGGGCTCCGACAATTATTGGTACTACTGCTACCTTTTTCATCGACCACAACTGCTTAACTTAACTTCCCAAGCTAACCTGTCATATCTATCGACTTTTCTTTCTTCCTTATCGCATACCTTGCTGTCAGCTGGGCATGCGATATCTATGATCCAGCATAGTTTGTTTTCTTTCTCAATTAAGACTATGTCCGGCTTCCTGTTCTCTATCTACAGGAGGAGGGGGAGGAGGGGCGGAGGGGGTGGAGGGGAAGGAGAAAGATAGGGAATTGGAGGGAGAAGTTGCGGTGAGTGAAATGTGTAATTTTTTTTACCTAAGTTTTTCTCTCCGTTAATTAGCCCGTCTGTAACGCTTTCACGTAGTTAGTTGAAGGGAAAGGTGAAGAGTGAAAGAAAAATGAGAGAGAGAAAGAGGGTAAAGTTGCTGGAAAACTGAGACTTTCCCGTGACCCAATGGGTCACGGGTAGTCTAGTTAAGTCTATAAAATTGTGCATAAAGTGTATAAAATGTATATATAAAGTGTATTAAGTCAAGATCGTATTCCAATTTCCTTCACTTTTCAATGATTAACTGATGAGCGACTATCTTTTGATCCAGACACGACACAGGCCTTGCTTTCAGGTTTTTTAGATAAAGTTTTCGGAAATAACCCAATAAGTTTACCATTAATTCCGTGAAATATTCACGGGTCCCGCAAAGAAGTATAATACAGGACGTGTTGTATATAGTGCGAAGAAGAAGAAGAAGAAGAAGAAGAAGAAGAAGAAGAAGAAGAAGAAGAAGAAGAAGAAGAAGAAGAAGAAGAAGAAGAAGAGGGAGAAGGAGGAGGAGGAGGAGGAGGAGGGGGGAGGAGGAGGGATGGGGCATTAGGCGTACTCTAGACGATTTTCTGGAAGCTTGAAAGTTTTGAAGGATGTAGTGGCTCGATAGGTAACAACTGATGCACTTAGTTTATTCCATGCTTCAGCAATTCTGAGCGTGAAAAAATATTTCTGATAATCATGAGTGATGAGCTGGGGGTTTTTTTTGTTTTTTTTGGGGGGGGGGATGCTTGTTCACGAGAGTTTTGTGTTAATGTTTCAAAGTTTTCCTCAAGGCGTTATAAAGAAATATGTAGCAGTTTTTGCACGCAGACATCATATTATACGCAGATCTTATCAAACAATTTGACCATCCTTGATATATACGATGTATTTGTAATAAAGGCCAAAAACTTTAGAGAGAGTGTCCAACCGATTACAGTGACACCAGTACTCAACTAGCACTTGGTTTATTGGCCCTAAGATGACGAAGGACAAAGATGACCACGGCGGAATTTCAAATTAAAACATAAAGAGCCCAGAGAGCCCAAATATAAAGAGCCCAAAGAAATACCGCTAAGCATTTTGCCAGTGTGCTAACGAATCTGTCAGCTGGCCGCTTTAAAATTCATATCATTCATCTCTGGTAGTAGTTGATTAATATTCTTAACGTAGCTTTTATGTCGCAGTCAGCGTTTTCCAAGCAGTGTCACTACTTCAGTTTTAATCGAAATCAGATTTAGTTTTTTTGTAATTATGTTTGACTCGTCGTGAGCTACATTTAGACAGAAAATACTTAAAATCTGGTGCAGTAGAACAAAAGTTAAGAGAGAAAAATGTATAGACCAAACTGGTTGACTGACGGGTAGTAACGCCCGATATCGACACATTGAATCCATACCATTCCTTTCATTTTGATTAAGAATTATATTGATATATAATAATTAATCAAGGTGAAAGTAATGCCTTCAGATGATATCGCGGGAACAAAAAGTTAAAATGTGGAAGACACAGTGGGACTGAAACCGGAACCATGTGGTTGGGAAGCAAGCTTCATATTTGACAGCCATGCCTGCGTTTGAACTCAACACGTTCTTTTTTTTATTCCCTCTCTATTTATTTTCTTTCATTCTTTTCTGAGAGCGTAGGCTCGAAACGTAAAAGACTTTTCCATTTTTCCCGAGTGTCAAACTAATACACTTGTTTGTTGTTCCTACACCTGTTATCGTCTTTGTTTTTCTATAAATGTGAACTATATGTTGTTGGCACTCCGTCG
>NC_142933.1:97100046-97102546 GCF_046866305.1 Octopus bimaculoides
TCGTCTGACCAAGTAGAGTCTTCTTCCTCGTTCGACTCGAGGCTATAGCAGACTCGGTCCATGGCGGTGGAGAAACTTCAGTTTGGATGGTTGAGTTTGATATGGGGGGATGTGTAGGACGACAATGGGACCACAGCGGCGTCGACGAAATGAAAAGGGAAGTTGAGTTGAAGAGAAAAGAGGAGAAAAAAAAAACAAGAATGAAAACGAGGAGAGAGAAAGAAGACGAAGAAAATAAAGGAAGATGAGAAGAGACGATAAAGAATCGGCGAAGTTAGCGAGTAGATTGGATGAAGATTCTCTGAAGATGAGAATGCGTTGACGTAACCGCCATCTCCGGAAATACGGCACAGATCTTCGTAGCAGAGTTTGGATGTCCTGAGAACTAAAAGTTATTATAAACACCATATATGGTAGTCAGACACATGGCGTAAATATAAGCAAAGCAAGTGAATAGCAGAAGTTATGGGCGATGTATACATACATACATTTATACATACATACATACATACATACATACATACATACATACATGTATGTACATACCTACATCTACATGTATATATAGATGCATATCTGGGTACAGGACGTTGCAATATATACATATATATGTATACATATATATGTATACATATACATGTATGTATATGTATTTGTTTATAGATACATGCATACATACATACACCCACATGCATATACACGTACACACGCCGCAAATACACACACAAAGATGATGTTGATGGTGGTGATGATGATGATGATGATGATGATGATGATGATGATGATGATGATGATGATGATAATGATGATGATATTGTAGTAACTCTGTACATCCGCGCAATGTGCCATCATTCATACTTTTTGCTCTGTTTTATTACCCTTATTCATCAATCAGTCTTTTTCTCCCTCCTCCTACTCCTCAACGTCCCTCGTCCATCATTATTGTCGTCATCATCATCATCAACATCATCAATGCATGCTTTTCTTCCACGCCGTCTCGGCGTTTCATTCACTCATTCCCCTGCATCTAATCATTCAATGTGAAAGCGCGTGGCTAAGTGGTCAAAGCATTCGGCTCACAATCGTAACTTCGTGTGTTCAATTCCCGGCGACGTGTTGCATCCTTGAGCAAGACACTTTATTTCACGTTGCTCCAGGCCAATCAGCTGGCAAAAATAAGTAGTAACTGTATTTCAAAGGGGCCAGCCTTGTCACACTCTGTGTCACGCTGAATCTCACTGAGAACTACGTTAAGGGCACACATGTCTGTGGAATGCTCAGCCACTTGCACGTTAATTTCACGAGCAAGCTGTTCCGTTGATCGGATCGACTGGAACCCTCGACGTCGTGACCGACAGAGTGCTCCCTTTTCTTTTAATCATTCAATCATTGCCCTACAAACTTGCTGTGTTAACTTTACCCTCTCTCATGTCTTAGTTCTTTTCTCGCCTCCTTAAGTAAGTGAAGTGAGATAAGGGGAGTAACCCTCCAGTTCAAACGTTCTAAATACAGCAACACTTCTGAACGACGCTAAATCAACGAGAGAAGACCTATACGGTTAATTGATCGGCAAGAAACAGCAATGTATCTCTCTCTGAAATCACGTCTTTATGTCTTAAAAATAAGAAAGAGCTCTTTGATAATTGTATTCCTGGCTATGCGAAATATAATACATACGTATCTCACAACGCGCATCATAACTCGTCTTGGCGAGGTATTTTTCACTAAATTTACTCGACGAATGTTCGTAGTCTATGAGTAAAAATAAAATGGAAGAGCCAACTTCAGATACGACATACGACATAAACAGGATACGATGCATGTTCTTGCCTTGTAGCAAGTTGTGTAAGTGTGTGTGTGGGATGGGAGTGCGTGAATGCGTGCGCGGGGAGTTGCATGTGTATGTAGCGGGGTATGCTTCTTTGGGATTTATTTGATGTTTTTTCTTTACCATTGCAGAATTCAATCCGATCACCATCAAAGTGACAAAACTCTTTTGTATCTGTCAAGACAATACTCCGGATTTGTGGATACCTGAATTGTTTTTGGTGTGAGCATGTGTGTGAGGAGTTTGGATGTTCCTGTGTGCATAAGTGCGTGGGAGATATACTTTCATTCATATAGTGCGTGCACATATATGTACATATTTCTATGTGTATGTATATGTATGTATGTATGTATGTATGTATGTATGTATGTATGTATGTGTAACGCCTACAGCAAGAGGCGTCCATCATTACCACATTTGTATAAGAGAGTATAAATTTTTAACGGGACTGAAAAGTCAGATTTGTGCTGTTACATCTGGCTTGTTTTCCGTTAGTTACATTTGTGCTGTTACATTTGGCTGGAAGCTTAAACGTCTAATGTGTCATTTCTTTTTTAGGACATTTTTATGGTTTAATATGAATAGTATTTAGCGGTTGTTTCTATCAGGTCAAGCGATTGCTTTTCTGCCACTTTCTTGAGTTGAAGGTCATCAATAAAAAGTATGTCATCT